>NW_024609846.1:13149156-13338511 GCF_016920785.2 Ixodes scapularis
CTTTGCAACGCAACTTTTCGCGTATGCACAGCGAAGACAGCCCGTCCGATACTTGGATGATTGAAAAGCCTTTTTTTATATACAGCAGCCTCCACAAATCCGAAAAAAAAAAAGAATCAGAGAGGCCGTGAATAGCCCTTATGCACTCTGTGCAAGCTCAAATGTGAGGCTCCAAGCTTGTTTTTGAAATTTTTAAAGTACTTTTAATATAAAATTCCACTTTGAGGCCCTGCTATTCATCAGAAAAATCACTCCAACAAACGTATACGCGTTTGTTTAATAAATAAACAGTTCTTAATTGGCCTAGATGCGAACTAACGTAGCCACTCCGTGCATTGACATAGCGCGTCGTCTGCTCCCATTCTACCAGCTCTGTCACAGGAGGGCGCCCGCGAGGTGGCGCCACCCGAACATCTCGTCGCCACCATTCTCTCTGACGGGAGAAGAAAGCTATGGAGTACTTTGCCCAATCGTACCCAGTTAGCAATCCAACAACGAGTCACGAATTGACTGCTTTGTGGTTGCTGCTGATTCTTGTACTGATCATGCTGTCAGCTGGATCTACAGGACGCATTGTTTTCACGTTGTACTAAACATTTCCCCTCACATTTCGTTTATAATCTGTAAAGAACCAAAACACTGCGACTATGCTGTGTGGCATTGTATGGCAAATTGATGAGTTTATGCAACGCCGTTAATGCGGATCAAGGCATAATATTGAGTGAGATGGATTTAACTTTTTGGTTTTGTTGATTGATAATAAAAAATAACAAACGCAACAAGTTTCAAAGCATTTAATTAAAAAAACTAGATTATACAACTAAAAAAAACGTTTTCAACTACTTTTAAAATTGTATACTATCCGCTTGATCAAGTGTTTGGGGCTTCAGTAACGTTGTAAATTTACATTCATGTAAAAACGGGCTATTAAAAAGGTAATGAGTGATACAGGTTCAGAATTACAAGTACTTTTTTATTTGTTGATGACGCGGTTGGATCCTATAAGTTAAGAAACGAAACGACAAGGCCGTGCGGTCACAGCGTGCGACGTTCTTTATTGCTGAGGAAAACTGGAATGCTCATCTTGTAATGAAGATATTTACAACCCCGGGATTAAGTTGTGCTTCGGGTGAAGATGTGAACAAAAATTACGAGCTCAAAACTTCGAAAAATGTCACGTGACTTTTTCAACTCGTCCTTTATCCTAATGCCAATGTCGTCACACAACCAGCACTGTCGGCATATTGTCACTAGACGCTCCTATGGCCCCTGAAAGGGTGAGAACGACAGGTAGGTTTTTCGGCTGTCTCGCCTCTAGCTGCGGCTCCTACCTCGGGTAACACTTCGACGTCTCGTGAGCCCCAAGCGTGCACGCCCGGCGAAAGCGCGGCGGAAGGCGACAAGCGTGTGCTCAATGCCGGGCATCCGAGAGGGACGCCCGGACGCATAGCCTCCTGTATACTGACAAAGCCTGGCAGATCATCACGAAAAGCGGCCGCTAAAATGGAAAAGGTGAAGCGGCAGGCAACGGATGAGAGGAGAGCCACCTGACAGGCGCCCCGCTGCGGCGAGACGCCGATGCACACTTCTTCCAAGTGAACAAGTGTGTTTCGGATTCTCACAGCTGAAAACACTGTGCGTTGACGTCCAGGTTCTCCGAAAGAGGGTTCTTTGACGCTCTGTGCTACCAGATCCTCGCGCTCCAAATCTGCGACCGGGCACTCCGGCTCCGTCGTCGAAGTGCCGGGCTTTCTGAGTATAGAGGAAGTTATGCCTGACGTTTTTATCCTGTCAGTGGCTATAGCCAGAGCCGTTTATGCAGAAAGAGCTTGGCCAATGGGCGGAGCATGCTTCCCGCCAGAATCAGCGGATTTTGTTATAACAGAAAATGGCGTTACTGCTTTCTTTTATTTATTCTTGAGAAATCGCATAGAATTCCTGTGATGGATGAAGAAAGAATAAAACAATTAAAACAGGGACAACACAACCACATCTTTCTATGAAAGATGTGATTGTGTTGTCCCTGTTTTAATTGTTTTATCCTTTCTTCATCTATGGCTTGAACCAACACGCTCTTCTCCCAAGCCATTCCTGTGAGTCAGAGCTCCGAAATGGCGGACGGAAGCAGTCATTTCCCGGTTGACAGACTACGCTCCTGTGGTTGCCAGACCGCCCGAATCTCGTTAAGAAGCCCAAACTCTCTCAATATAAGCGGCTCTGGCTATAGTTGTTCACCAAGTAGATTAGACCAGTTGTGGAGCTGCCACGGAGGGGATTACCCGTTTTCACCCCCTTCAGTCAACCTCTCGTCGTTTAAAGCGCAATACTAGTTTCAAAACTGCCTTTTTGATAGAGTACAACGAAACGCCATCCAGACGTTGTGCTTGAAAACATATGCCTTTCATAAAATACACTCCAGTTCCCATAGAATCCGTCCTGAAAACGGTGGCGCCCCGAACGACGGGAGCCGGACCATGGGGAGAGAGGGGGCTATTGCTCGTGGAAGCAACGTTCATGGGCAGTCCCGTAACTGAGTTTATATAATAACATTGGTTGCCACTAATCTGCGCTCCATGGGAAAGAAAATCAACCTTTAGTTTTGTTTATCCTCTAGCATGACCCCTTTAAATAATCTAATTATAATTCATACTTTTCTTTTCATCAACAGCATTGCGATACGCGTGGGTAATACGATGTACAATTCTGGCCGACTGGGTGCGGTGTTAGAACCCCCAGGTATTGTTCCTGGCGGAATTATTCCAGAAATGCGAGAGGTAAGTAGCTTAGGGCACCAATGTTTGGATACGAAACAAAGCCTTATAATGAACCTCGTGCCTGGGTTCTCTTTATTCCATTTACTATATTACCCAAGCATCAGGGAGAATGCAGGGATTGGTGTTCCACGCGTCCACACGCACACGCCTTCCCCGTATAAGATATTCGAAGTAAATAACCAAGATAAAGCGTTGACGAACCGGCGTGCAAGATAAAATTTGTTTTAGTTTTTTGCTTTTGAAACTTTACTATTGCTGAGACCAGCACGTGCGGCGAGTGGAACACTATCCCTGCATTCTCCTTGATGCTTGGGAAATATAGCAATAGGACCGATCTCATCAGCTAGGTTTGTTACGCCGCCGCTGCCTGCGTGGATCATGGGAACTGTAAGCTTGCACCCGCGGCACCTCCTACGGAGCTCCGCACGAGCCAAGTACGACACGGCACAAGTTATCTCGTACGCTGACGTCCCTCCCCCCGTGAACCACAGTTTTACCGGCGTCACGCACGCATGGAAAGCTTAGCGAGATCGGTCTCTTGGGAGTTTTAGCATATAGTGTAATCACATGCAAAGCCTACTACAAACAACTGCAAGCATGGCGCCACGACTTGTGCCCCATACGTGCAAGCACGTGCAACGTGCGCGTGAACGTATAACTTTGGCAAGCTCATAATTGCATGGGCATGCCTGCTCGAGCAGAAACATGGCTGCGGCCAGTCGCCCAGCTTGCAATCGTCTGTATCGGGATATACGTGGCGTCAACACGCGTCTCCGACTAGTCTGTTCCGCGTCATACGTTGAACGCACGCATCCAAAGGCGTCCCGAAGGGGCGACAAATGACGTCACGTAAACCGGAGTGTGATGCTCTTTGGATGTCGCCATCCTGGCATTTGGGCGTAGAACTTCTGGAAACAGAGAGCACGAAAAAACGCGATCCTCGCTGTCGTCGCGGCGTCGCAACTCTAGTCTGCCGAAGATTCCGTGGACTGCCGCAGAGACACCTCCGGCAGAACAGACGCCAGCCGCGTCCACCACCGATACTGTGACACCGTCGAGAGCGGTAAACATGACGCTCTTATGACATCATGACGCGGAAATCGAGGGACCACTTCTTTTGGCAGCGGTAAACACACGAGTCAGGGACATGAAGTGGGCATCGTGATTGGAGGAAATCCCGTGAGTTTGAGATCACTGCAAGAACTGGCCGGCAAATCTGAGAGAGAGGGAAAGAGCGAGGCAGTCTAAGGTCAACGAAAAAAGGAAGGTGGCGGCATCTTGCGGACTTCTTCTCTGGCGCGCACAATTGTATCTTTATTTTTGTGCTCTTCGGCGCTCGCGTGCCGATGGTAGCGCCACCTGCTCCGCTGAAATATAACAATGGTGTGTGTGTGTATGGGGGGGGGGGAGGGGCCGGCGGGGGGGGGGGGAAGATATTGAGGGGGGAATGTAACTATTGCTTTCCAAGAGCAGAGGTCCCCAAAACAGGCATCCTCTCTGTGCACGACTAGCGTGGGTCTGAGCTTTCATTCTCACGGCTGTTGAGAGGCAGGGGACAGAGAAAAAAAATGTTGTCACAGAGAAATCCCGAACAAAACCCAGGGATTCTGCCGAGTCATTTTAGCTTCACAATGTTGTCTCCCAGGCTATAAATAACCCCAGACTCGGATTTATATTTATATATTACTTTTAGGACTGGTACATATTTAAGGCCGGTTCATAAACCTTCATTTTTAGATCGTAGATCTTGCTGATTAAGTGGTGACTTGAACACCACCACGCACCCGTGCATCGTTCTATGTGCGCGGTATTACTAATATAGTACAAAGCCACCGCTATATCAGCAGAATCTGGTGCGTTCTTGGCCCAAGTAAACGCGACGCGCGTCGAACGCACACGCCGTTGCAAGCGCAGGTTTAGCTGCCTCTGAAACAAACTTCAGCCGCCGCCAGCGCGCTCTCAACGTTGCTAGGCTATATAAACTGTTGCACGTGTGTATAGTATGAAAGCAGATGTATTAAAACAAATCTTAATCTTATAACTATAGGTTCCAAAATAACTTAGATGTCATAGCAGACTCGAGTTTTATTTTTAATTGAAAGTCCAGGAGTCTCTGAACCGCACATGACAGTTGTCGTGTACGAAACGGCAAGCTGAGTGAGCTGCGCACTCTGCGCACGCAGCTGAGAGATTCCCCAAATACGTGAATGTTTATCCAGCTGGCATTGGCTGGGGCGGATACCGAATTCCGGCGTCGGCGCCGAAATCTACAATATAACCTCGCCGACACCGACGAGGTTGCATCTATCTATGCACCTGTATGTATATATGTCTTTATGTGTGTATGCCTGCATGTATGTATAACCGAGCTTGAGTAAACTTAGAGCGGTAAACCAACGGCCAAAAATGTACCCGTCCCCGGTTGCCGCCATCTTGACCGTTTGACACATTGGTGATCACGCGACTTTAGGATGGCTGCGCCCATAGGTGCCCCAGATCAGAATGGCCAGATTATGGTAAGCAGGGCCGCGGTCCAAAATTTACCTGATCTCAGTCTAGGTTAAATATTCTGTACCTTGGCGTTCGAAAACCTACCCGCGTCCAGTTGCTCTATCAGTCTTGTCACGTGACATGACCCACCGGAGTAACGCGGATCTACTCGAGTAACATTCGAACGCAGCCTCAGACGGCCCCTCTGCTTACCGTGTTCTGGCTAATCTGATCTGGCCCACCTAAGGGCGTAGCCATCTTAACGTCACGTGATCACCAATGTGGAAAACGGGAAAGATGGCGGCAACCCGGGGGGGGGGGGGGGCATTTCCGTTGCAGGCCCTGGGTTGCGGTTTACCGCTCTAAGTGCTACTCAAGCTCGTATGCATATATGCATATATGCGTTCTAAGTGCTACTCAAGCACGTATGCATATATGTATGTATGTATCTATGTTTTCATGTGTGTGTGGGCGTGTGTGTAAGCCTTTAGAAACCACGATCTACACTTGATGAATGTTTAGTGTCGATATTAATTTTTACTGTGCACCGAAATATCTGCTTCAATAATGTTGTACAAATGGCGCTATCTGCTGCGAACTGTGAACCACGATGTTAACTTGTGCAGGCAAGTAGGTGATTGAACTACTGTTTACATCTTCACAGCATTTTGCTTATAATTTGTTTCCACTCTACAGACTTTTAAAGGCATAATTGGGGTACTGAAAGCAGGGAAGCTGAACCTCAATGATGGTAAACATTTTACTTCATTTCATATATATGTGCTCTATGCACGCCTTGAGCTACTGTGGTCTATAACATTTTATTGCATGCGGCAGAGAAGCAGACTGCTCATATGTCACTGGTGACACATTTTCTTGATATGATTATATAAAACGTAAGAAGCACTTGTAGATAGCATTGCTCTATTATAGACGTCAAAGCAACGTTATGCTTTCATGCACAAATTATATACTGTTCTATTTTTGAATTTGTAATCTGGCAGGATTCTTATTTCTATATTTATATACCTTTTTTCATTTAAGTGAACAGTGCTTTAAACAGGTCGGCTTCCTAATTTATTTTTGAAACTAACTTGCTGCTAACAATTATCGCTAGAATTTCAGTTGAATAACGTAAAAGATTAGGCAAATTAAAACTTGGTCTAGTTGGTTTGTTCACGCTGTTGTTTGCCAGTGTTATTTTATTCTGCCCTTGCCCTTGCGCTGTTTGTAACTCTAATAATAATAATAATAATAATAATAATATAATAATAATAATAGTTTATTCACAAATCGGCATCAAGGTAGAAAAAAAGTATCACAAAAGCACTTGCGTGCTTATGCGTGAGAACGGGCAGTCCATTCAAACAATATTTTTACGCGGGTACTCGGTTTTTACAATCCTACAAACATTTTCTTCAAACATATATTCAGTGTCGAGGCAGAAAGAAAACAAAACAAAGACAAAATATATTCTTTAGAATTTAGACATCACCTGTACAGTACTAAGGAAATAGAAGTTTGACCCATTTGCCAAATACTCGCAAACAGCAAAAACGTTATCATTCCCACAAACGAAAAAGGCAAGGATGAGGTGTCGTAAAGGAAAATGCACATTGGCAGCCAAAAACCAACCCTTTTGGTCAAGGTATGTAGTGTAAATCTACAAGTAATTGTAATATTGTACTCAGGGAATCGGAGAACGCATGAAGAGTTCACTTCCATGTTAATATTGTACTAAACAAAAGTATGCAGTAAAAAGCATGACCTTGTGAGAGCGATTAGATAACCTTCAATTTCATGTATACACCATTTCCTCATTTCGTTTTTCTTTTTCACAATATTCAAGAAGTGGAAAGTGTGTAAATTTTTACGAAGTAGGTTGAAATATGTGGACACATAAAATCTACGGAGCCTAGTTCCATAGTTGCATTTCCACAGTTCCAAAGTTAGTACATATTTATGGTGTCTGAAACTTTTCCC
This sequence comes from Ixodes scapularis, assembly GCF_016920785.2. NCBI lineage: Eukaryota > Metazoa > Arthropoda > Arachnida > Ixodida > Ixodidae > Ixodes > Ixodes scapularis. The sequence continues at coordinate 13,156,404 of NW_024609846.1, forward strand.
TGTTTCTCAGTTGCCTTTGTTTGATGGTGTTTATTTTGACCTCGGATATAAAGTAATAATTCCTTAGAATGACAAATTTGCGCAGTTTATTTGCTGTCAATAGGTCAAGTTCTGACCGCTAATCTTCAAACACCATATTTTCAAGTTTGGTTCAATACGCGATTTTCCGCTCCATCCTTTTCATTCAGTAACTTATTCTTTGTTTACTTTTTTTTTAGTTGGAGCAGGATGCATAGATGCTAATTCCATATCTTAGTTTTGGCTCTGCTATCATTTTATAAATTAATTGTCTTTACCTAATATTTGTGGGGCTCCGTAATCTGTATAATTATGATGGTGCGTAATTCTTAAGTGATTTATTGGATGCTCTACATGGGAATCCTCGGACAGATTATCCTCAAATGCAGGCCTAGATACTTTTTGTATGTGGTATATGAACGTAACGCAAAGCTGCACTGGGTGCAGTGACTTGTATGCAAAAGGATGGGTTTTGTAAGGTTAATACGCCTTTGGTTCGTTCGAAAGCACTTCAGTTTGTTTTTTTATTGTTGACAAATATAGACCTTTTAAAAAACCAGTTCGTTGCTTTATTGATGTCACTCCCTATGGTTTTGACTGCCATATCATAATTTTCATTTGCCAGGACTAAGGCAATATCGTCACCGTTTTGATAGAAGTTAATTTTTTTTTAGTAATAAGGCGAGATCGTTCATGTAGATGTTAAAAAGCACACGGCCTAAAACAGATCCTTGAGGCACACCGCACGTTTTCTGCACAGCGGCACTGATGCATTTTTTTAAATCTTAATTCGTTGCTTACGGCTGGAGAAGTCATATTTAAACAAATTTAGGAAATGCCCCCGAAAGCCAAGACTTTCTAATTTATGTTGTAATATAGAATGGTCAATTGTGTCAAATGCCTTTCTCAAGTCAATTAGTATTGCAAGTACAACATTATTAGAATCTATTTTTTCATTCATGTGATCTGTCATATCTCTAAGTAAACGCGTAGCATACCTAATTGTTGCCGAAAGCCATACTGGGTGTTGCTAATTAGTGAATATTTATCATAAACGCGTCATTATTTTTAAAACAAATTTTTACATTATTTGCGAGGTAACGAACATTAGTGCGATGGGCATGTAATTGCCTAATTCCCTTTTTCCTCCTTTTTTATAAATAGGCCAGACTATCGCAACTTCAAGGTTATCGGGTACAATTCCTGTCTCGAATATTACATTTATTATGGCCAGAAAAACATGTTTTAAGTCGTTATAGTTCATTTTTATGTGTCGTGGTCTTAGTTGATCATCTTCCGCCGGTTTTACGATTGACATACTCTTAATTATATCTTATAGACCTGTATCTGCTATTTGTGGTAGGTATGCCGAATTCTGTACATTCTACGGTGGTTTTGAAGTCGCTGTTTTATTGTTTACTGGCCCACCCGAATCCTGTACAACATTAGCGAAGTTGTTACTGAAATTGTTACTGAGTGTATAGTAATCTTTGACTCCAAAGTTTTTCTTCATACACTCATCAACGCTGTCCTTCTGGGATTTTCCTATTTTTTGATTTACAATTTTCCACATTTTCCTTTGGTTTTCCCCACAATTCTGGAATTCTGTCACATGGAATCTCTTTTTTTGCTAGTCTAATCTACGCCGTCACTCTATTCCGTACCTGTCTGAAATCTTCCTTTAGCGTTGCATCTTGGGGGTTTTGCTTACATCTATTCCGAAGTATACATGTTTCATAACTTAGTTCTAGTATTTCTTCGTTAATCCAAACAGCTCCCGGCTTTCGCTGTTCCAGTCTTATTTGCTTTTAATAGAGCTGTCATATATTCCTTTGAATATTTCTATCACTATTTTGTAAAAGTTTAGGTGGTCTAGTTGCAGTAAAGCGTTCCAGTTATACTCTTTATTTTTCCGTCCATTTTTTTGTAATCTCGAATTTCCTTGTATTGTTTTCCCGGCGAGCTTTTGGTTTCGATCTCACGCATAACATTTAAAGCGACAAAGTAGTGATCTGCTACTTTTTGTCATATTATTGCCGCTATAAAATGTAAGGTACAAGTACGCACTATTATATCGTCGAAGCAAAGTTTTTGTCACTTCATCACCTATAGTCGGTGACAGGTCAAGGACGAAGTGGAAGCTCCTCCCACCCCTTTTGACTTCAGTTGAGCGAACGGTGGAGAGGAGGTCGCCTCATCTTCAGCGTTTGCACTACTAAAGTGAAAAGAAGTGAGAGGAGCTTCCACCTCGTTCTTGACCTGTCACCGACTATAGGCATTCTTCTCGTGTGTAACCGTCAATCATATTTTTCAATCCGTAGTTTAACAATATACCAAGATATTCTTCTACTCCGGTTTTGCTGCGGCTCATAACATCGATGTTGAAATCGCCTGCTCGTCCAACATGGTTATTGTTATTAAAGGTGTACAAAAGTTTTATGAACTCATCGTAGAATAAGTTTAGATTACCACTCGATGTTCAATAGAACGCACTTACCGTAAATGACAATTCAGGCCTAGGAACCGTAAAGGCAAGAACTTCTGCATGATTCATAAACACTCGGCGCGGTCCGAAAACCAATCATCTTTTTATGTGAGCTAATATTTTCCCCCCTTTTCTGCCCCCTCGACGCACTGAAATCGAATATAATCATTTTATATGACACAGTAACGGTTATTTTGCATGTTTACTTCAGTTACTATTGTTACATCGATATCTACGAGCGAACTAGTAATGCATACATTAAGTCCATCCCAATGTTTTTAATGCTTGTGATGTTAATTTGAACGACAATAGATGCTCTTCTTCCTCCTTTCTGTCTCGCTACTATATTTTTTACATATTTATTCCAGTCGTTAAGTCTGCTACATGTGACCATTTTATCAAATTTTGTTCAAGTCATTTTTCCTGTCGATACGTATCACTGCCGATGCTTCTCTTTCCTGACCAGTATTGTTCATTTCTCATCCAAACAAAGCTGTATCCCCTTTCCCTTGCACATTCCTTTGAATTCCAGAACAACCATTTCTGCAGCATCGTCAAGACCTCATTGATGAAGTTATGACCAGCCTTTAGCGCGGTGCGCTTGCTGACCCACCGGTCTCTTACCGATCTGCTGTTGAATTGGACAATAATCGGGGCAATCTTATCATCTCTCAGTCTTAGTCTGTGCATGGCCTCGAGCTTATCTGGCGCTGGAAAAGGTATGCTTAGCCTCGTTGCTTCATTTTTCAGGAGTGTTGGTATGCCTTCGTGTACGTGTGGAGCAATCCCATGGATTTCAATATTTCTACTTTGTGAATACTGCTCCAAATTTTTAACTGCCCACTCTAGATCTTTTGTTCGTGCGTCATTATCAAATGCAAGCTGTTCCATCTCCTTCGTTCTTTTCCCTAGGTCTTTCGTGATAGGTTTTACAGAGTCGATCTTCTTTAGCAGATCGTCGTACTGTTTAGATAGCAAGTTCGCTGATTTTCTTATGGATTCAATGGTTCCTTCCTGATTATCCAGTTTTTGGATCGTAGTGTCGTGTTGCACAGGCTGCAGATTTAGCTTATTTTCGACGTTTTCAATCCTACTCAAAACCTCGGTCATCTTTCGTTTGTCTGCCCTATTTGCGCCGTTATAGCCGCTTGCCCATGATCTGAAGTATCGGCAGTGGCCAGTGCAATCTGCTCATCCCTCTGCTGTTTTTGACGTTGGATGTTCAGTTTACAAGTTGCACGCAGCCAAGTCAGCGAATTTACCGCGTTCTTGACTTTTTGGTTACACCCGAGTACTTCCCATATGGTACAGGTTGTTGCATTTCGTGCATTTTAACACTTGACTATCACCCGTCACTTTTTTCATACATGCTAAGCAAACATTTTCTTCGATGTCCAACATAGTTTAGTACGGGAGTGGGCAATCCAGCAAAAAATACAGTGCAAAAAAAAAAAAAAAACTTGATGAGCAAAACCAGATTTTTATGTTCCGCTCGGTAACTCCGCCAGACTGATAGTGTATTGAAAGAGTAGATCGCAGCGCTATACTTAAACATTTGTTTTTGCGCGTTGTGTTTCATACAGCTCTAAGTGGTAAAATAACGTACGTCGAAGGACATAAAAATGCGATTTTTTAAAGCCCGTTTTTGTTACGTTACCGGCAAAGCAAGGTTGTTTTGGCAGCCCTAAACGCTAAATGTCCCACACTTCATTGACGTAAGTGCTCCGTTAGCGCTGACTATCACTGGCGATGCCATATTAAACTGATTTTGTTAGCAAAGTCAAACGTTTCAAACGAAAGTAGGCAAGCTCGTCGGAAATAAGCTGTAATTTGCGATTTAACGACAATTAGCGCCGCTGTGTAATGGCGCGTTCACACTGGAAGCGGATCCGCAAACACGAAGCGGATCCGCGCGTTCTCAACCGCAAAGCGGCTAGAATCGACCGCTTGGAGCGTGTTTTGCCAACCGCTTCGGGACCGATTTCTCCCAACCGTTTTCAGAAACCTCACAGCGGCAACCAATCACAACGCGGCTCTGACGTGACGTCAGTGACTTTCGAAACAAGATGGCACCTGTCGCTGGTGAGGCGTTCAGAGCACTATAGTCCTAGCGTTACAGCAGGCGGCCAAATCAACGGAGAAACGTGATGTTTACGTCCGTCACTTGAATCCGCCGCGAACAGAATTGATTCGTTATCTTAACGGGCTTCGCACGGGTGATTTGGTTCGGGTAAGAGTTTGTTTATTATTCCGGGTGCCACAGCCCAAAGCTCGTTGCCTTGTTATTCTCTTCTGCCCGTAGAACGTCGGAAACCGCCCCTGATTAACCGAAATGTCAGCGCGTAAACTATTTAAAGCTTTCGACACCATGCTTGACCACCACGAAGGCCGATAGAGACGTCGTGAGCCTGAATGCGTAGCAAACGCACTACCGCGGAGCGGACAGGGTACCTGCGCTAGCTCGACCTCTAACCTTTACTACCAACAAAAGAAATAAAGGGAACATACTCAAGGAATAAAGTGTACGTAGCAGACAATGCAGAGGTAATCCATACGGCGTTTATTTTAGCTTAATGCCAAACAAACAGTAGACTCGATCGACGTACGAGTGACGAGATGAGAGTCCGCCACCAACGAAGCCACGACCGGCTAGCACCGAGCACATTCCCTCGCACCACGGTCCACCCCACCACTTTTATCTCTGAAGATGATGAGAGCGAACGAGGGGGGAAAACTGGCACTTCGAAGAAAAGGTCCGGGAACATCCTCTTGTGAGTCAGCAAGGCGCGCCTAGCTGGGCTTTGGTTGTGGGCAAAGTAGTGATGCGTGCGAACATCCCGAAGAAAAATCTTGAGAGTGCCAAAATAGCAATATTTAAGCTTTGGATCGTGGATTAAAGTGGATTTTGGATTGTAAAACAGGGTTTCCAAACACAAGTCTCAAAAGATCACGCGTAATCGCCGAGAAACCACCAACCGCTCCTCGCCAACCGCCTCTCGGTGTGTCTGAACGGGGTCACTCGCGAACCGCATCCGCAACCGCTTCGCTAACGCGGATCCGCTTCCAGTGTGAAAGCGCCATAACTCCGGCCGGTCGTATGCAAGTAATGTGTAAATCCCTGTAAAGAAAATATTTGCTGCATTTATTCACATATATTCAGAATCAATTCGCTAATCAACAAGTAATGGTTCAGTTACGCGCAATGCACTGCAATTAAACAACAATTAACTCTTTTGTATGTTTTCACCGTTTTTTTTTTTTTTTTTTTCAGTCGTAAAAGTTACTGTTTATCTGACTGACTGGGACGACTACGACAAAATGAACGAGGTCTACTCCAAATGCAAGTGTATTTAGATTTTCATGGCCGCTTCTCTAGCTCAAGATGTCACATAGAATGCTCAGGATATAGGTCGCGCTCTCGTTCTTTATGCAGATTTTACCGGCAGCTATCCAGCGAGGTCAGTGGTACAGGTGAAGATGTTACCTGAGGTGAGACAATCAGTGATAAGGAATACATTTCCCGAGGATACCGGGTCCTCATTCAGGCTCGTTAGAGCTCACATAGGGCACTAATATATAATTCTGTGTGTTGTGAAATAATGTCAGTGATCGCCGAAGCTGCTGTCATTCAAGGCTCTTGCTGACCATACACGACGGGTTTCAACTAGCTTGTTCCAAATATTTTAAAATCCTGGTGCTCGCTACAGATACCTAATCAACGCAGTATTGCTCGCAGCGTGTTACTATAATTCTCTTTTGCGATGAGACAAACTAGGTAATCAGCACAAAGGAATAAGTGAATTTCTTAAATATTAATTTGAGCGCATACAAAAGTTGCAGAGCGTGTCAAGAGACATGCCATTGTGTCATTCTAATCAAGCTAGACCTAGTGTGCCTGCTGTTTCTGAGCTTTCACAAATGTGCGCAAGGCTTAAAAAATTTAATTCCATGTGAGTAATCACGTAAACGTTGACGTTCTGATTTTTTTAACCTCTCGCAAGAGTTATTGGCTTCTTTCTAAGTCTAAAAAATTGGATACATCGAGACTACCTTGACGGAAATAACATGATGGGGTACTTCTTAGCTCGTTGTACAACCTTTTTACTAGAGGGATTGCGTATATAAATAATATTTTATACTTAGCTAATTAATCTGCGTGAATTAGCTGTCTGGCACGTTGAGAATATATTTTGACTGGCTCAATAGGACACGCGAAACGTACACCAGCTTTTCCCGACCAGCTGCAATTCAATTCAGTAAACAAAACCAGTTATATGAATGATTGCAAACTACACTCTGTCTCTTTGCAGGGCGCCCGAGCGTTTATCGAAGTCACTTCAGTAGACAGCGAAAACGAAGCCCAGTGAAGTTGTTTCATACGTTGGGGCTACACTCAAAAAAAAATTATATGAAAAAATAAACTTTGCACTTGTAATTCTATTTATCCGCCCCTAAAGATGTTTCTAAAACTAGCTTTGGTCGGCTTCAGATAATGTCCCCTCGGCCCCGTACCGGACAAAGGCATTGAATTGGGAGCTTCGTTTATACAATATGGAATTTATGCATTTTATATAGAAATTAAAGTAGTGCGTAAAAATATACAGCTACTGCTGCCGTCGCAGTCGACCTCGTGCTATGCACACCAATACACAAAACTACAGTATATGTACATACATTTGGAAATGGAATCAATTTAGTTATTGTTTTACAGCCAAAATGTGTGTCTCTTTGTTGTTCCTAAGGCTGACATGAATAATGAACTATCGAGAGCGAAAAAATCGTAAAAATCCCTCTTATTATTGTGACTGTTTTACCACCGCCAAAATGTTGTGCCGAACCTATTGGTTTATTCTCGTAATTCTCGGGGTCATACAACTTTGCTGAAATATTATTACATTTTATGTATCATTCGGAAAAAATCAAAAGACTGGTCGTACAATATTACATGTTCTAAGAAAATACAGGCATTCGACCAAACGCGATGAAATGGGCTAGCTTTACAAGAACGTCTTTAGTGAAAAAAAAATAAAGGAAATGATATGGAGATGAAAATGTTGTAATAAAACGTGCACACATCGAAGACGATGTCAAGGGCCGTGCTCCAAAATTTACTCGATCTTCCTCCAGGGTTAAGGTTTTGTACCTTGGCGTTCCAAAACCTAATCGCGTTCAGGGCTTTTCAATATGTGTTGTCACGTGACACGACCCGCCGGAGTAACTGGGATTCATTTCGGTAAGATTTGGTACACTACCAAAGACGGCGTCTTAGATGTTGTCTACAATCTAAACAAAAAGGGTATCCCCTTACACCTTTTTGCCCCATATAATATACCCCAAAATTTCATTTCGACGTACAGCGCCCTATAGTCATACGGACGGCCCCAAATTTTACGAGGGGCTTGATAACGATGCAATATAACTTATAAAATAGCTAAAGTACGTATCAAAGACAACAGAAAGAAAACACTGAGGTTTTGCAGTAGGGCCAAGAAAACTCCGATAATCTTTTTTGTATTCCATAATACGTACATTAATTATCTTAATAAGTTCTACCACACGGCTATCAAGCCCCTCGTAAAATTTGAGGCCGCCTGTTCGACTATAGGGCGCTGTACGTCGGATTGAAGTTTTGGGGTGCATTACATGGGACAAAGGGTGTAAGAATACACCCATTTTTTTAGAGTGTAGGACGACCTCTAGGAGGAGCTCCAGGGCGATGTCAAGGACAGCGTCGAGGACGACCCCTGGGCTTCAAGGACGACGTCTAGGACGACCTCTGCGACGACCTCAAGGAGGCCGTTTAAGACGACGTGGAGGAAAACGTCAAGGACGGCGTCGAGGGTGACGTCCTAGAGGAGAACGTTGAGAGCAACCTTCGAGACTACCTCAAAGACGACGTTTCGGACGACCTCTGGGTTTACGCCAAGGACGAGCTTTGGTACGACGTTAAGGACTTCAGGTCAAGCTTACACCGACGCTTAGGAGCTTACGCGAATGGAGCTTGCGCAACCGGCGTGTACATGACCTTGATTACGCCACCTTGAGCTTCAGCCACGGGCGCTACAACTATTATAGGACATGATTGAGGAGGATAATTGGGTAGTCCAGTCATAGAGAAAAAAAAATGGGGGGATCGGCTGCTGAGTGGGCTAGCGCACACAAGCTCGGAGCACGTGGAGCAAAAGCTCGCGCTGCAGAACCCAAGGATCATGGGCTGAATCCCCACACCTGCCCGTTTCGATCTGGATGAGCATCGTACCGGCGTGCGGTCGCCTGAGGTCTTTAACGTGCGTGATGCACGTTAAAGACCCTAGGCTAGCGGTTGTACTGCACTGGCTAAACTTCTCGTCTACACCAGGGTGACAAATCGTCTGTTGAAGCAGACTAAGTTCTAGGCTGTATAAACATACACTCACCTCAATTTTTTTTCCTTCGAGGGCATGATTTCGAGGACATAACCTTGAGGAGATGACCACAAAAACAATCTTCAGGATGTGGAGATAAACTTGAGCGTGGTTGGGCCTATAAAACTACCGCTTCAACATACATCTTTAAAAAAATGAAGTACGATTTAAAGCACACCAAGTAAAATTTTCTCAAACTTAGTGACTTGATACCAAAGGTAAGTTATATGTGAACGTATTCCATTGCATATCACCCTGGCATAAAAAGGTTGAATATTTATAAAAAATTCATTGTATGTTTATCAGCCTTACATTAGCCTGCCTCAACAGGCGACTTGTCTCTAAGCTGTAGATCAGCAATTTATCTAGTGCAGTGTGACCACTAGCTTGGTGTCTTTAAATTTTACCACGCAATAGTGATACGCGACCTCTCGCCGGTACGATGGTCATCCCGATCGAAAGGCGCAGGAGTGGGAATTGAACCCAGGTCCCTGGGTTCTGCAGCGCGAGCTTTCGCTCCACGTGCCCCGAGCTGGTGTGCGCAAGCCCAATCGGCCACCTATCTTTTTTTCTAATCTTTTTATTACATGAATGAAAGTCAGAAAACAAAAGGCACTTGAAATCCTGGTGCACCAAGGCGGTCGCTAGATGTCATTAGATACGTCGACATACATTTTGTTCATCTATATGAGGTCACACCACCCCACTCATATGTGACTCGAAAAATCCACAACATTTAGAGTCTTTCGCACAGTCTAGCAGCGAGGCATCCGTTTTTGCAGTGTTTCTCTTCTGCAGCTGTTGGAGAGAAGAGCGTTCCCCTCACAACAGGTTGTCGCCCTTTACTTTGTAAACATCTTCCTGAATCCGTCGAGGATTTCATCTTTGAACATGATCTTGAGACTGTTGATTCATTTGCAGTGAACTCTGTGACCATAGAAGGCAGATTCAACAAAACAGGATGTGTTCTTGTCCAAAGTGTTCCAGACGATACTTTGCCCGAATTCCCACATGTGTGTCAAACTTTTTAGGTTAACATAGTGTTTATATCTCTAGGGAATGCGCTTGAGACTGTCCGGTTTGACGAGCACTTTCAGGTCTATGTTGTCCGTGCGGCACAAAGACACAAAGTTGTCACATCGCGTACGGACTGTATAACAGAACCACTATACATGTGGGAGCACAAAGGACAGACAGTTATTAGCACACGTCACTCGTTGCTATGTGGTTTTATGGATCACCGAATGATAGCCCACTCCGTCCTGGTGCTCTCAACAGAAACTAGCTAAGCAATTATGATAGATCGTTCAAGAATTAAGAGGTACTGAAAACAGCTGCCATATTTGGCTCAGTTGCCTCTTGCTGCGATAACTCGTTGGACAACACACACTAAGTAGAATCAGCTTCATGAATGTCAGAAATGGCTAGGCGAGACATCTCGTTATTTCTCTTTTTTTTAAATAAATGTTAAAAAATGTAATTATGTTGTCACTGTCGACAGTAAAGTCAAATAAATGTCCCCTTTTTTGTTTTCCAGGTTTAGGGCAAAGTACATCAGGATACTGCATTAGCACATGACATAGCAAATTTTAGGAAGTCTATGTCTCGGACTAAATTATTATGGGTTCCGCCTCTTTATGTATGTGAGTTATTGTGCGTGTCATTATATTCTCAAATGATTATGTTACCTAGGTTGACATGGTGATGTGACAGGTTCTAGCAGCATGTCATGAATATTTGTCAAACATATTTATTATATTTTGATTTCATATTGTGTTGTCAGATATAATCTCAAGACTAACTGATTTTCTTACTGCTACACTTACATCAATAAATACTTGTAAAAAATTCTCGTATTGAGCATTTTTTCCTGGTTTCCAATCTCTGAGCATGGAGTAATTTGTAAGAAAATTAAATATCAACTAATAAATAAAATTTTATTTGCAAACATACCACATTGTATGCAGAAAAGGCACTTTATTATGAGCTATTTGAATGAAGTACAACGGACATCATAAAAAACTAGACTGCTAACAACCGTTGCTGTTCAAGCAGAAATCTAACCTATACATTTATGGAGAGATCGATTTTTCCAAAACCATTTCATATTATTTATTTAGCATCATCTTCTACGCCCTTCTTGCAAACTTCACTGAATGGAGGGTATAACACGAAACAGCACCCCTTTCGGTAAAATGATAAGGGTGTATTACTAGATTTAAGGGTGATAAAAAGGTGTAACCGAGGGTACAATTTGCTACAACACCCTTTTACCCCCTTAAAGGGATGGTGAACCGAAATTTGGATTTCAAAAAAAACAATGCTGGAGATATAGGCGGGATGCTACAATCTCTACAACACTACTAGTAAGGAGATATCTCAAACGGACGGCCGTATTTTTGGGGAAAAAAAAATCGAGATTGAACCAGGCCAACGAGGTGCGTGACGCCAAGATACCTAGTTTCCTCCTCTCTTCGCCTCGCTCCCTCAAGGCCGCGAGGCGGAGAAGACGCGAGGCCGTTCCCTCTCCTTCTTGGAGGAACATGACGTCAACATTCCTGCCAAATGCGCCTCTTTTTTTTTTTAAAAATACGGTCATCCGTTTGAGATGTCGCTCTATGAGTGATGTTTTGATGTTTGTTGCATCCCGTTGCACGCTTTTGCCGGGTGTTTTGGGGAATCCAGATTTCGGTTCAGCATCCCTTTAAAGCTGTAAAAACTTTAACTGTGTATGTGTGTCTGGAATGCGTCTCCAACTGGTGTATCTACCACACCCTATAAAGTGATCTATGAATTTCGCCCTGATGACATCATAGAAGCGTAATGCTGTCGCTGGTCGCGATCCCGGCGGTGTCCCAGCAGCGGTGGTAGACGTGGCAGACGCCGCCTGTTTTGCCGCGGGTCGCTCTCCAGTTTGGCAGTTTACGGAAGCTTCGGCAGCCAGAAGTTGGGACGCCGCGACCGCAGCGACACTCGCGTTCGCTCGTGCTTTTCGCCAGTATTTCTACCACCAACCGCCAGGATCGCGACCTCCGACAGCAGAACAATCCCGCTTCTTTGACGTCATTTGGTGACACTTTGGGACCACTTTTGATTAGGGATGTCGCGAACCACACTAGGTTCGATTTCGAAAGGTTTTGATATTTACAAAGCGAACTAAGGTCGAAATCGAAAAATTTCGATAGTTTCGTACCGACCGAGGTTCGAATTCGAAAAATTCGTAACGTTCGGTCACAGTGGAGTTTCGAACTCGAAAAGTTCGAAGCTTTCACGGTTCCTAAAATTTCGGGTTCAAATATTTCGAATATTTTTTTTTACTTGAGGTTCGATAAATTATAAGATTTCGAACTTTCATAACTTGAAATTCGAGATATTCGAAAGTTTCAAATTTCCTTGGATCTGAAATTTGGAAAATTCGAAGATTCGAAATTCTTTGTATATAAAATTTGAAAGATTCGAACGCTTCGATTTTTATAGACGTGAAGTTCGAAAAGTCGAAGGTTTCGATTCTTTTCTAACGCTAAATTTGAAAAAAGAAAACTTCGAAGATATCGAATTTCTTTTAGGTCCAAGTTTTCAAAGTTTGAAGTCCGGTTTTCATGTTCCTCCACAGTTTCAGTTTCAAATAACGTTTTCAAGACTCACTGGTTTTTCACAAAATCAGGTTTAGAAAAGTTAGGGCGTGATATTTAGACTCCGCGAAGTTGGGTCAGGCAATTAAATGAGACGACGAGTGTCCCGGATGTGCTGGAATATTTGCCAGTGCAGAGTGACGTGTGACCATAGATCAGTAATTGTGACCGCCAGCCCGTGGGGGAGGTCTTTAACGTGCATCACACAGTCGTGATCTCACAAACGCACTTTTTTCTGATACTCATAGGTGCCATATGCCAGCTTACGGACAAAAGGTACAGCGCATTTTAAATTACGCCTGTATAGTCCGAGTGTTCTAGATGAGTCGACAGTAATGGCTTCGATATGGTGATTCCAGGAAAGGCCTGATGTTAGTCTTACTCAAGATATGTATACACATTAACTATTTAAATCAGATTGGACTCCAGAAAGTATCGAAAGTACAGTGTGAACTTTTTCCTGGTGAAGTGAATTAGTTTGCATTTAGATTTGCTTCATGACGTTATCCAAACTTTATACCATTTGATAATTTTAGGTAGGTCTTCCTGAAGCTGCTTATTATTTTGCTCACAGGTTACGTTATTATGGATGATACAGTCGTCGGCAAAAAGACTTGTTTTGGGGGGAAGCTCCACTGGGAAGGTAATTTATAAATATTAAAGAAGTAAAGGCCTCAGGACAAACCCCATGGTAACGCCAGAAGATACATATGTTACGGAAGATTCATGATCAATAATGGACGTCAGCTGTGCAATGAAAACAGTCTCTAGTTCATGCAAACTTTAGTTGATCAAGACGAGAACATGATAGCTTAGAAAGTAGGAGTTGATGAGGGACACGGTCGAACGCATTAGAAAAATAAAAAAAAAATACTGCGACAGTCTAAACTGTGTTTTACAGAATGCCCCATTTGAAAACCGTGTTGCTGATTAAAGAAAAATGAATTTGATGATAGCTCCCCCATGATATGGAGTAGAGGATATATATACTCACGTAGTTTGCAACTGGAATAACTATGCCAAACTTTCAGTCAGATGGAAGGCAATCTGCGTATAGGGATTGGTTAAATATGAGTTGATAATGCTCACTTGAAACAACGCAATTGTTTTCTTTTAGAGTTTATGTTGTCACTCCTATCGGACAACGTAATGCTTAGTCTATCGGTCAATGTTTTTTTTTAATACCGGCAGAGCTAACGTCGATAGGAGGATATGCTCATAGAGATCTTCAGAGAGAGGGGACAGAGTCCAAGCACTCGTTAGTAAACACTCCCTAAATGTACAATTGGGCGAGTTGGTAAGAGCTCATCGTAACTTGCAGCGCTACTCCGACAAAGACAAACAGAGGAGAAAACACAAGAAAAGCGCTGAACTAGCAACTGAATTTATTCAAACGAAAAAACGCCCGTGAGGCTGCTGCTCGTGCAGGCATGCCCCTCCGTGCCCCTGGCTCTTCATCTTTCACTCCACACGAATCCGGCCGAGTTATCAAGGATCCAAAAAGCTGATCTCGCAGCTCGTCCAAGTCACCGTCGGCTGACTTACACACGAGGAACCGGTTTGTGTTATGTAGTACGTTTACATCATTACTCGGGGTGTTTGTCCTTGTGTCAGAACGTCACTGTCGGGTTGGTCAAAAGGGGTTGGCATCCGCAATCCCGACGATCTATCGCGAGATGTGTGTGAGCAGTTCCTTTCAAGGAACGGTGGTGTTCTCGCAATATTTAAAACAGTTCCTTGAAGCTTTATCTGAAATCAAAAGAAACGCTTTTCCGTCCTCTAAAATGTTTAAACAGTTCTCAACAAAAAAAGAATATTACATAAGCTTTCTAATCCCTAATTTAACGTCGTTGAAGAAGTCGCATTTTTGAATCTTCACAATCGGCATTTGCGTCTTCACTGCACTAAGCACCAAGAAGGATGTGCCCGCAACACTATTGAGGAACAGAGTGCCGATACTCTAAGCGTAGCTCATTTATTGGATCTAGGCCTATCCACCGGGAACTGAAGCTCAGGTGCTGCTGATTTATTCAACGCTTCTAGGTTGTTTTATATACCTTTGCATAGAGAGCAACTCACTATGTTATCAACATATAGTATAACAATGCATGTAGCTGATGATTCCTGCAGCCTATCAGACACAACACAATCTAAAGAGTTCTGGTAAGTTTCAGCTAACGCCAGTGCAACAGGCGACCCCATGCACAGTCCCTATTTTTGTATATGCTTTTCACCTTCATATTCTACAACACTTTAGGCAACATTAAAAAATAGCGAGACTAGGAAAATGCCTGATTGTGATTGAAATGTAACCTAACTCAACTCTAGTACGTCTTTCAGCCTCTCCAGTAGGCGACTCATTTTCAGTGAGCAGTAGATATCTATGATGTCGATGGAACAAATTGTACACTTTCTTCTATGCTGATTGTTAGTAGTTCGATCAACTCGTTTAATTTCCTTAGTGACATAGATTGATCGAGATGAACAGATCCTAAACCTCTTTAAAGAAACACGAAAGCACT
Source organism: Ixodes scapularis (assembly GCF_016920785.2). NCBI lineage: Eukaryota > Metazoa > Arthropoda > Arachnida > Ixodida > Ixodidae > Ixodes > Ixodes scapularis. Next base: position 13,171,465 of record NW_024609846.1, read on the forward strand.
TTTCTACCATGTTCCTGTTTTAAAAACAACCACCCGTAGGGGCATCTCTGGTTTATGATCTTTAAGAAAAGCTTCACACTAAAAGCCTCACACGTGCTTTGCTACTACACCTTTGAAATCGTCTTTTTTAGGATTCCACTTAAACTCTTCTTTATTTTCCCTATGTTGCCGTCTTCATAAAAGAAAAAAGTTCATGGCTCTCTCTGTTCTCGACTGAAATGACCCTGGAAAAAGGGCAAATCTACCGAACTTATCAGTTTGGAACAGTTGAAATTACCTATGAAAAAACAGTGAGTGCCCAGGCGAGCTGGTGGATGTTGATCATGATGTAGAAAACCCGAGACTGTAATATAAGCAGGGAAACGTTTCCCTGCCTTTACCACAGTCTCAGGTTTTCTACATCATGATCGAAAATACCTAGTGTTTAAATCTTTTTTGACTGTATTAACCTCGCGGAAATTTCATTTCTCACTTGGTTTGCATTCCCCAATACGTTTTTTTTTTTTTTTTTTTTTTTTTTTTCATTTTACCGAGAGCAACATCTACAAGAGCTGCTTACTTCTTGGGATGGACCTGTCCTCACAACTGCCTGTATAGATAAGAAATATCCAACCTTGATGGTACATTTGACCACTGCTTATGCCCTTTTTTCAACACTCTCAATAGGAAAGAGTTTTTTCTTAAATATTAGTTTGGTTGAAGGTATTTTAGACCGCAGCTCTTACGGGCCCGTTTCCCGCTTCAGCGGCGTCGCCGTCGCCGTCGTCGTCGGCGTAACCGCGAGGCCACGCGACCCCCCTCCCCCCCCCCCCCCCCCCCCCCCTCCGAGGGCGAGGTCACGTGACCCCCCCCCCCCCTCCTCAGTACCCTTCCCTACTCCTCCGCGTTACAGGGAGTTGTAAACGGCTTTCACTTTTTGTTAGTCTAATCTCTTCATTCGTTTTCGTAGAAGCAAAAAGTTAGCCAAGGATGCAACCTTGGCCGGAAGCTTTTTGTCTAAACCAAAGGCATCACTGTGCGGGTGTCATGGTGAAATGTAATTGTACATACTCTTTTGTATTTTGTGTGCCTTATGAACGTAAAAAAACTCCATCGTCATGTTTATCAACTTTACTTTGACTTATCATTATGCTGGATGAAACGCGTCTCCGACAGTGTGTTTACTGCTTTCTCAAAGGTGTACCACTCTAAAAAATATCCCGTGTATCTACCCTCCTGCACAACAGTCTGAGAGCCAAACACCGCAATTTACAGAGGTAGCTCAGGGAATGACTATACCAAAGCATATGTTAAGACAAAGAAAAAAAAAACGCAGTCTGAGTTGTGACATTGAGCAATGCAAAACGTCACGCATGCATTGCTTAACGTCACATCTCGGACGGCGTTTTTTGGTCTAAACTTACGTTTCGGCATCGTCATTCGCTGAGCTGCCTTCATAAGCTGCAGTGATTGGCTCTCCGAGTCTCGTGTGGGAAACTAGATACACGGGCTTTTTTTTAGAGTGCAAGGTCCCTCGATTTTCGCCTGATGACGTCGCACAAGCAACATGCTGTTGCCGGTCTTGATCCTGGCGGTGGCACACCCAACAGAGGACGATGTGGAAGATGACTATTCTGCCACTGGTCACTCTCTAGCTTGACAGTTCACGGAAGGATCGGCAACGGGGAATTGTGAAGCCACGACAACAGCGGAACTCGCCTTCACTCGTACTTTTTTACGAACCTTCTACGACCAGCCGCCAGGACTGCGACATCCGAGAACATGACACTCAGGCTCCTGTGGCGTAATTTCTCTTCACTTCTGGACCATTTTTGATGAATGGGTGACATAGGACACTAAACACACCAATCCAAAATGCGCTCCAGTTGCCGCACTTCTCATAACGTTATGAGATTGTAAAGATACCACAAGTTTCACGAGCTTCACAACCAAACACAAACGACTATACGCATGGTCATTCACGATGCACGACACTGTTAAGTTAGAACACGCCATCAGCCTTCCTTTCAAGTGTTTGGTTTAAAGGGTTTTTCTGCCGTTAAATTTGGCAGCTTAGATTAGTGTCCTAAGTAAGTACTTAACACCGCCTCAGTAGTTTTGATGGCACCCCTTAGATTTTAAAAGAAGAACAGGAAGAACCGACGGTCGCATTTTAACGCTTACAATATCGCCCGGTGCACATTCAAAAGGCGTTTTCAGATATGTGCCTACGTTTTTCAGCGGCCTGTCCTACCTGCTTCGAGTTTTTTATTTTCCCTGAAAATTAGGTGTATGTTTATTTAAAACACATCAAATTCACAAAGTAAGCTAATGACTTCCTCTCAAATGCGGCATTCACTCGCGCTTCATTTTTGCGGTTGCAAGTCTCACAATACTTCGGTTCTTGGCTAAAACGAAGCGAAACTTGCTGGATATTTTTTTGATGTGTCAAGGTTACGGGGACGTTTTTCCGTCTATTACTTCTGGTTCGAGCGCCTGGCATCTCCCTCGAAAGCGACATTTATAAATTGAAGTGACCTAGAAATACCAATGTTTTGAGGCATTGGAGAGAGTTATTTTCCATCCACTTGTCTTATAAGTTGAGCCAATGTGTAAGCGAAATTCGATTCTCGCCGTCCAACGGAAGGTTTTTTTTTAACCGGATAAAGTTGGAAGTAAGATACACATCTTCAGCAGTGCACATGGTTGAAAAACCCAGTAAATAATCACTGTTGAATAGAGTGATTCAGCTGCTCTATAAGCGTATTTGACCTTTTAGGCCGAATGCATTTACACTGTTACAAGAATGTCAGTCCGACTTCAAAAAGGACTTAAAATATGCTACATAAGAAAGGCGTGCGAGTGACTCAGGCATCCGGGTTTTACTGCGCAGTAACAGTACCAAAAAGCCTGCTTTTAATTCAATCAATCACAAAAGAAAGCAGACACACTCATTCCACATTCATTTTCATTTTCATTTTATTTTTGATTACACAGCGTTTTCATTACACTGTTCGTTAACGACTGGCAAAAGTGAAATTTTATTATGATGCATCAGTCGATTAGATACGGTTGACGTACGCATCTTCCATTCCAGCATATTCCATTGAAAAAAAGATATCTCTGTAAAAGAAAGCCGCAACATTAGGTAAAATATTGAGAATCTACGGTAGGCATTTGTTAAAAAGAATGTATGTTCACTTGCATTCTGCCCATGTTGGTTTCTTTTAAACAATTTAAAACAAGGGACGCATAGGGGACGACCACAGGCGGGACACTCTTTCAACTTCAAATACATTTATTTTCGCCTTCAAGACCTTTCTGAGGCCGACGATGGAAGTCGAATTTTGTGAAGTAAGGCGAGACGACGAGGTCACCAATAGAAGCGTGTAGACAGACCCCCTTCATTGCGAAATCTTGTATCTCCCCTCTCCCCCTCTCCTCTTTCCCTTCCTCTTAGAGGCTTCTTGCTATCCACCTTGCAATTCTCTCACCATCCCCTTCTTCCCTCAAGCTCTTTCCCTTTTCCCTCTTCCCACGGAGCGGTCGGCCACCGGGATTGAAGTCGAAACTAAATCAGGTTGAATTTGAAGGATTGCCCTGTCTTTGTCGTCCCCTATGTGTCTCTCTAATTGTTGTAATGCATTTATGTTCTTATACCAATAAACACATTTATTCCTGGGTTTGCATTTTTTTTTTGCAATGCCTACTTTGCAATTTATGCGAAATACTCCAGGCGACCTACCGCTTTCGCATCGCGAAACTAAAACTCAGAGCATATTACCAAATATTTTTAGTTTCAAGTGTGCTCTTGTACATTTGCTGTAGACAGCACGTTTTCTACGTAAAGATAGCCGATTTAAATTCAAACTCATTTCCTCGAACGCAAACCTTTTAGGTTCGTATCATTGAGGATAACCTTGCATATTATAAACACGTGATCAATGTGGAGAATCGTGAAGCAATCTCTTCGCCCTCAAACCTGAAAAGTGGCGACAGCTTCGTAAGCGCGAATATTACTAACGCGTGCACTTTGATTCCCTTCCGCCCACTTTCAAACCATTTAATTACAACAATGCTTACATTCTTGTAATTATTACTGTTACACTTAAATTAACAATGCTACATTTAATTGCATGTCCATAGTTATGAAAAAATAGAGCACAGAGCGATGCGCTCAATTCAACTCGCTTGTTTCGTTAAACGCGGAGCCTGCTTATAACGCGAACCCAGTCAGTTAGCCGCATTCTCTATTTGAGAAAAGCAACCAAACGCATTCAGTGGCAGTAAAGTAGTGATTTGCGCTAGTTGGTACTTCAACATGATAAAACAACGCACAGAACACAGAAAAGTATTTGTCCTTTTCTCTTCGTCCGTGTTCTGTGCTTCGTTTTATCATGTCGCCTTCAGTGGATTTACGAAGCTGCATAATTAAGGTAAGAACTACGTCTCATTCTAGGCCTGTCTTCAGGAACCGGCATGTTTTTCCTTAGCCATTATATAATGAACTTTAGTACGTATGAACTCGTTCTAACATTCCACGCGAAAACACGCGCTGCCTCCTGAAGTGCCCTCCAAACAGGACACAGCAAGTTGAGGGGCCACCACACAGCACAAACAGGCCCCGCTACACTTTCGTCCTTTTTTTTGTTTTCTTTTTTGCTAGGTCCAAAGTTTTGTTTCGCTTCACAGCGCTTGAAGTGAACGGAAGCTTTACGCGCTGCGAAAATGCTTTAGGACACTGTCACACCCCAAGTAAATTTCAAAACGGCGAGAGTGCCCCGGTACTGGACCAAAAAGTTGCTATCTACATAAAATAGTCCAAGCCAACGCTGCGCTGTATTGTAACAGCTGTATCAAATAGACAATGTATGCGCCCGAGCTCAGACGTGTCTCTGGTTTTAGTTTCGGGTCAATTAAGGCTTCTATCTTCAGAAGCTATTGGAACTGATATGATTGACTTAATTGGGATTTTAGGTAACGTTCATTGATGCACCTGAACCAAGGGCTTTCTAACGACGATTTGGTTGCAGAAAATGTCAATCAAGAGTAGTTATCGTACAATTTTTTGGGAAGTTTCAAATATTCCAAAAGTGCTTCGAAAGCATTCGAATTGAAAATATTATTATTAAAATAAAAATGCTCGCGTCAGTCGACTCTCCTCACACTATTTTTAAACTAGATACTAGCATACGGTAAATTACGTAATTTATTGTTTTCTCAATTGACTAACATAAACCGGACCTTGAATCACAGCTTGAGGTTTTATACTAGAAACGATTGTACCCACCTTACAGGCTGTTCTGTTAGCCTTTTGTTCTACCGTAAATCGTGGAATCCACGAGAATTTATATTCTCCATGTTGGCAAATATACCGGCATTGCAAAGGGGCTAAAAGAGACTATAGAAAAAGAAGAATGGTAAAGATGTTTTGGGTTCAGTTTTTACACATCAAAGCCACAAAACTATGATCATACGCGAGACGACTAAAACTTGGGGATGTGCTAGTTGGTTTGCGTGATGTTATTTAAACTGCGCCATTAAGTTACATATTAAGCGGAGCTAATGCTGGAAGAAGAGGACGTATGTATGTATGCTCGAACTAACAACTGTCTTTTTTTTCTAGCCGTGCAACGCCGGGGCGATAGATAACCAAAGAAATGACACATAAAAATAACTACTGGTTTAGCAAAATTTATTTAAACTGTTGTTGGTCGCGGAAACCACTAAATGACTGCTATTAGTAAAATCCCGATCTAAATTAATTTATACCAGCCCCAAATTCGTCTCGTGGGTCCTTTAAGACTATCAATTGGCATGATAGCATGATCATATCTTACTTCGTGAAGAATTTCGGCTGGATAATGTTGATATTTTATCTATCCGGACAGATCTTAGTATTGAGTTATAATTTTTAAAGCGCAGCTCTTAGGTGTCCTTTTCCGGCTTTAACGGCGCCGCCGTCGCCGTCGCCGTTGTATTATGAGACGGTCCCATAATGATGTCACACGTGACGTCAAACGGTTCCAAGATTTGGCAGAAAATTTTCTCGCTACATTTAGGGGGGAAATTTTTTTCGATAAATTTAGCGGGAAAATTTTTCCGCCAATTGAGGGGGCCAAATTTTTCCAACAAATTTAGCACGCAATTTATTAATCTAAAATTAGCGGGGAAGTTTTCCGGCAAGACGTAGTGCGGAAAGTTTTCCGCTAACCGTAGCGTGTACATTTTTCCGTCAAATTTAGCGGGGGAATATACCGGTAAATTTTCTCACAATTTCCCGGTAAGTTCACTTCCGTATCCTTCCCTCCCCTCCGTACCCTTTCCTCCTCCTCCTCAAGAGCTGTGCTCTAATTCGGCATTACAGAAAATTCTAAACGTATTTCTTTTTTTTTTTGTTTCACTTAGTACTGTATAGGCTCAGTATAATAAGATGGTACGAGGCTTGAATTATTATTATGTTGTTGCTACACACGCTAACATTTGCATAACCCTGGTGGTTGCAAAAGGAGATGTAATGCGAAAGCATTTCTGATACTTTGCTTCCTGCGTTTTCAAGGCGAAATATTCAGTGGTACCTCTAATGTCTGACAATGCCTTTCACGTCATCAGACACGCTGCGTAGGTTTTCCTTGGTTTATTACTTCGGCATTTTTGCGGCGCTCTTTAGAAATCTGTACAGCCTCGCGCTCTCGGTCTGCCTCGGCGTTGCGCTTTTTCTGTGCCAAGTCCTTTCAGGATATGGAGCTCTCATTAAGGGAGGCAATCTGAAGGCTGAATCACCTCACGGTCCTCCTACGGATCACGTTATTCCGTGCTTGTCCTAGGCGCAGTTACAAGCTTACGTTGCAATAATCCAGATGGCGCCACAGTGCCTGCTCTCAAAGCGCACAGCTGGTTCGCACTGACGTAACTCGGCTTGTTTCACGATGTTTCGCCAAAAAATGGTGCTCCTTTTCTCACCACATTACCTCGTTTCCTCCCTCACATTTCCACCAATAAGCAAGTGTGCTATTGAGCCGCTTATGGGAGAGCGCACTAGATCTCAGGGTTTGGTAGCGAGTACCGTTTTTAAAACTCCGAAAAGGTTTTTGACGGCCCGTATCTGCCAAAGTTTATAAAAGCCGCGTTCATCAGTTGACAACGCTCAGAGCATGTGCTGCGCTCAAACCGTTATTCCGCGCACATATTGGCCACGACGTGAACCCTCGTGATTACGGAAGGATTCATTGTTAGCGAACGTAAGACCAGCGGTGATGCATGCTCATGTTCAATCTGGGTCCAAAGCTTCAGCCGTGACGTTTCTAAAATAGTTTTAGGTCGCTTAAATCACCTACATTAGCTTTATACAGAGTGTACGCGCCACTTCCTGCCGCCATGACAGGGGGAGGGTGATACTTCCGGTTCTCCTCTATTAATTTGTGTTCGGGTGGGTGCACGATCAGTCTTGGTCCACTACCAAGCAACAGCTTGAAATCTAAGCTCTAGAAGTGACATAGGCTCGCGGTTTTTCAGTTTCCGATACGCACCGGCACGAACAAAATGTCACAAGTGTCAATTTGTCGATTATTTTGAGTCGAGGGATGCCACCGACGCCACCGAGCTTCGGTGATCGCAGCTAAGCAGACTGTGCTCGTTTATTTAGATGTGCTGCCGACCCATGGCGCAACGCGACAAACTCCAGGGTGCGGCGCCAGCGGCGCCTTGACCGACCACCTTCGAGCAAAGAATAGGTGCCAGCCGGGCCATTACGGCACATGTTCATGCAAGCTTACAGTACTCCGCAAATAAAGGTTGAATGCCAAAGAAAGCAAGTCGGAACATTAGACAATTGTGCATTACAAAGACACGCGTTGCCCAGGAGGAAACGTAATAAAAAAAAAACGTCCGAGGACACCTAAGCACTTGTTATGAGTTGTGAGTGCGAAAGCATAAATGTCGTTCTTTCGCTCCCTTAGTTCGTCTACGGCGTAGTGGCTGAACGCTCACGTTTCGCAACTGCCGAGGTAGCGGCCGACGGCTGAGCGCGCGCTCTCGTGAAGTGGCCGCGCCGCGCATTGCTCGGCCGTGCAGCCACTCCGGAGTTTGCCCGAGCGTGCTGAGCAGCCAGGCCTTCACCACCGTACCTCTTACCGGTGGCCGGGCCACTGCAAGCGCTGCTACGCCATAGACAAGACTTCTCTAGTATCGTTTTTTTTTTCTTTTTTTTTTTAACATAGCCGCGCTAGAGCTAATGGGAGCCTCGTTCCTTGGTTACGCGCTCTAGGCAATCGGAGCCTATCCATCAGGTTTCTGCAACAGACGACAGGCTTCGCTCCATTGGGACAGGGGAAGGTGCCGTCGGGCCCGGCATCAAAGCTGAGGACACCGGTTCGCTTCATGGGACAGTTAATGCTTTCGCATAAAAACATTCGGAATGTAAAACCAAAACCCGGCTCGGTGACTCATGCAAGGAAGCTCGGTGCGACTTTTCGGCACTTGGGGGCGGTAGGTGCTAATCGACGATGCCCTGCCGTTTACGAAGTAGTTAAACGCGTTTAAAAACTTGTAGGTTTTAAGTGTTGTCAGGTATATAAACCAGGTGGGCTCGAGTGGGTAGCCGTCAAGATTCGCCGACGATACCTTTGGCAGATTTGTCATATCTTTGAGATGAGGTGCTCTTTCTTTTTACCCATGGGATCAGTAATGCACGCTGATCCCGTATAAGTAAATTTTAGGAGACACCACAGTTACTCCTCGACGGTGACACTTTTAAGTATACACTAATTACGGCGGGTCTGTTGTGTCTGTTTTGCTGCTTTCGGCTGGGTTTCTTCAGTAGCATCACATGAGGCTAGCTCTTGCAGCACCAGAGCTTTTAGCCACATTAGTTTTCCTTTTCGGCTTTAAAAATTGTGGACTTGAAGAATGGGTCGAAGAGCATAGCAAGGCATGCTTCCCTGTCCTCGTCATACAGAGTGAACCTTGCCTCGATGGATCTTATCAGTTTAGCGGGAAATTCTGATGTCCCAGCAGTTACCAAGACAGTGGAGCATACCGAAAATCATAGGAACTTGGGAAGACAAAGACGGATACTTCTCAGCACTGGCAATAACAGTGGCATCAAACAATGGCGTCAATGCTTGTACATACCCAGAAGCATCTTTCCACTCTGGTGAACCAAGTCCATCGATGTCACAGTCCGAGGTAGCAAGCTCTACAGTGACTGCTTCCTTGAGCAGTCACTGTGAAGGCGAGACATCATGAGATACTGGCTATTTCATGTCGTCTCGATGTATTGCACGAGACGTAGTGCGTTCTTTTCCATCGTTTTTTTTTTTTCTTTTTGCACTTCTTAAGTCTTTTCTGAGCTGATGAATTGTGCTTGTAATGTCCAAAAATATGCCTTCCTTTCTTGCACAGGGGATCAATGGGCGGCGAACGGGATCTCGCGTTATTTATCGCCAGTTGAAGCAAATGCCCAAAGCACGCTCTTTCAGTTCACGGAAGTCTCCTTACCACAGCACGGATGTTGCGCCACTTATTCGTTACGATGAACTTCGCACATTCATCGAGTATCTCCCAGTCATGACACATGACGTCCAGAATAGTTGCGATAGTCACAGCACTGTGACTTGCAGCCACGTGTCGAGTGTTCAAAGTGAGTCACTCATCACACATTTTGGAGTGAGAAGATGGCAGTTGAAGCTCACGTAACATTCGTTAGCGCGCGATGCCCACATGTCGCTTGTAAATGCAACAGCGGTAGTGCCGCCTTCAAAGACACCGTTTAGCTCTGCTTTCACCTTCTTTCGGGTGTCGTCATACATTTGAGGCATAACTACGCGCGAGAGTGTGGAGCGGGATAGTTGGGAACAGCTTCTCTCAGAAGTTCTTTGAAGCCGCGGTCTTCCACAATGCTGTAACCAAAAATATTTCAAAATAGCACTCCACTCTCTTCGTTTCTGTGCCGTTTCCCGTTCGTTCCTAAGCTTCTCAGACGGTTCCCCGCAATCACCTTCATCCACCATAACACGGGTGGGCGAACCCTAAGTGAGCACAGTTTAAAAAGTCAGGAGTAACAAGGGGACAAAAACTCGCAGATTATCGCTACCGACACCGACAACACCAGTTTACGTTATAGCCGCCATCTAGCTATGTCGCTGTCAATGGGCCTTGGTTACCGAAACTGAAACCGAAAGCCAAACTTACGCCTGCGAATACGTTCTTGAATATACGATTAATTTCAAATATTCGTGTTACGACGAATATTCGGAAATACCAAAATCTTAGCTTACGAATCGAATACGAAGATTACCCTTACAAAAATGGCATATCTGGACTTATATAAAAAAACACAAATATGGATATATAAAAAATTGGGCAGATCTGGCCATATCAAGCACATCAGTTTATATAAGCCTTATATAGCCAGATCTGCCCAATTTTTTATATATCCATATCTGGGTCTGCCAAATAGGGGTATATCTGCCTCCCATATCAGGGTGTTTTTTTTTTTTTTTTTTATTCTTGCAGATTTTTTTTTTTTTTTTTTTTAAAGGCATGAAAGCTACACTTATGCGGCTTCTGCGAGTGAGTTATATGCCCAGGGGAACATTACCTGGGCGCTAAGCGTTGCGATTACTCGGCTAATTAATTAAAATTCACTAATGAACTTCTCAATTAGTGAAAATAGACATGCGGTTCCAATAAGCAGCCAGCGGGACGTCGTCCAAAATCCCTAAATCAGTCATTTTCAGTATTTCAGCGCGTGAGAAGCGCACTAAAGTTACCAATCGTGGAACAGGTACAAGGCTAGCGGTTTCGGTAAGGTACCCGCGCAATTTTTCTATTTGTTATCTAGCCCCAGCCTTGTACCTGGTCCACGAGTGGTAACTTCAGCGCACTACTGCGCTTCACACGCGCTCAGTCTTTCTAAAAATGACTGGTTTAGGGGTCTTGGAGGACGCTCAGCAAGTTTCTAACTGAAACCATATGTCTATTTTCACTAATTAAAAAGTTAATTAATGAATTTTAATTAATTTGCCGACTAATCGCAAAGATTAGCAAACTACATAACGTCCTCCTGGGCGTATCGCTCTCGCACAAACGGCATAAGTGTAGCGGTCACGGCTTCTTTTAAAACAAATTTGCAAGAATAAAAAAAAAAACGGTATCCACCGTGCTGGTAGTTGACTCTTCGACCCTCCATGTCGTATAAATAAAAGTACGACCGTACTCCGTCGTGTCTCAGACAGCACTCGCTGACTCTTTATTTTCCTAGCCCTAACGATACAGTCGCAGCGCAGCAGCAGCGCTCGGAACCAGCACGCCACCGCTCCCACTCCCGGACGTTCGCTCAACCACTTAAACCCAATAATGATTCAGTAACACTACATCTTCCCCCCTTTAGTGTTCTATGGCCCTAATGTACAACTGAACTAGTCAGCTCGACGTTCAGTCATCAAATCCCAGTCTTTTGGGAGGTCTCACGATTCGACCTGACCGCGTATGCTGCAGTCCGACGGGAGATCTCGCTGTGTTCTGGTTGGCACTGCACGTTTCACCAGAGGTCTCCCGGGGCGAGTCCTGCGGCTGCGGCAGGGGAATCACCTGGCTGCGGTTTCTTCTCAGGGTTCCAGAACTTGTTTCGACGTACAAGGATCTGGGCGTTTGAGCATGGCCCACAACCGTGCCCGACGTGCGAAGCTCTGGAAGCCAAACCGGATCGTCCTCTTTGAGGGGTGCCAGTGGTCTTGCTCTGTGGCGCCTGTCATAATTCCGCTTCTGCCTTTGTCTCTGTTTCTGATCCTTCCTTTTCCATGCTGACTGGTTGAAGGTTCGGGGCTTCAGTTGATCAGGATACATGGGAAGTCTGCTGCGGAGCCTTCTTCCCATGAGTAGTTGGGCGGGACTGAGCCCTGTAGGGCCTGGCGTGTTGCGGTAGTTAAGCAGCGCCAGATAAGCATCTGCACTCTTCTTCACAAAGCTCTTGATTGTCTTCACCATTCGTTCAATTTCCCCATTGGCTTGGGGGTACCTCGGACTTGTTGTGATATGTTGAAACCCGTAATGCTGGGCGAAGTTCTTGAACTCTGTCGCGGAAAATTGCGGACCATTGTCCGTAACTAGGACCTCCGGTATCCCATGTCGGGCGAATATACTCTTCATTCGCTCTATAACAGCCTTTGCTGAAGTGGAGGACTGAAGAATGGCGACTTCAGGATACCTGGAACGGTAATCAACCAGCAGGAGATAGTTCACACCATCGAGCTGGAACAGGTCAGCGGCGACTTTCTGCCAGGGCAATTCTGGCGTTTGAGACGACAACATCGGTTCTCGAGCTTGATTCTTGTACATCGCACATTCTGCACACTTGTCTACGATGTCTACTATGGCCCTGCTGATTCCCGGCCACCAAACGGACTCCCTTGCCCGTGCTCGACATCGTACAATCCCTTGATGTCCCTCGTGGATCCGCGTTAGCATCTCTGCTCGAAGACACTTGGGAATGATAAGCCGGGGTCCTTTCAACAGTAGGCCTTGGCACACCGTTATGTCGCCTTGCTCTCCAAAGAACGGCTTCAGGTTGCATGAAAGTTTGCTTTTCGATGGCCAGCCGTCCTCACAGTACTTGAACAAACTTGCACAGTCTTGGTCCTCCCTCTGGAGCTTCCGGATCCTCTGAAGAAGGTCTTCCGACGCCGGCAGTGTGCTGATTGCCCCCAAAACAAATGACGAAACCTCGGCAGGGTTCAACATGCCCTCAGATGATGCATCTTCGCAGGGCGCTCTCGAGAGCGTGTCAGCTGTTGCCATGTTCTTTCCTGGGATGTATTCGATCTTGTACGAATATCGCATCAGGCGCATTCGAAACCGTTGCACCCGTGGGGGCAGCATATCCAGGTTATGCTGGCCCAGCAGTGGGACCAGGGGCTTATGGTCTGTCTGAAAAACGAACTCCAGTCCTCGGAGATACTCTTCAAATCTCTCAGCCGCCCATGTCAGTGCGAGGGCTTCTTTTTCGATCTGCGTATAGCGCTGTTCTGTTGGAGTAAGAGAACGAGAAGCGAACGCATCTGCACGGAGTTCACCATCTCGTTGTTCTTGAAGGAGCACCGCTCCCAGGCCATGGGATGAGGAGTCGGCTGAGACGATGGTACGAGCAGAACTGTCATACTTTGCAAGGCATCTCTCTGATGTGATCATTTGCTTGACTTTGTCAAGGGCTCGTTGTTGCTCCAATCCCCAAGTCCACTCATTGTTCTTCCGAAGTAGTTCGCGAAGTGGTGCTGTCACTTGCGACAGGGTGGGCAAAAAGCGTGCAACATGGTTCACCATACCCAACACCCGTCGGAGTCCAGATACATCTGTAGGGGCAGGTAGAAGCTGGATTGCCTTGACCTTCTTTGGATCTGCACGGATGCCATCCTTGTCGAGGATCACTCCTAAAAACGACACCTCAGTGACGCCAAACTGACACTTGTCGGGGTTGAGCGTCACACCGGACCGGGCGAGTTGCTGCAGGGCTGCTCTCAGTCGGTTGTCGTGTTCTTCTCGCGTGGCTCCGTAAACCAAAACATCGTCCATTAAATTCTGGATACCTTGAAGTCCGTCCAGAATCTCTGTCATCTTTCTCTGAAAAACTTCAGGTGCCGAGGTTATACCAAAGGGCAGTCTCTTATAGCAATATCTCCCAAATGGCGTTATAAACGTGGTCAGCTCTTGTGACTCGGGGGACAGGACAATCTGGTGAAATCCAGAGTTTGCGTCTAGTTTGGAGAAAAACTTTGCTTCGCCGATGTTCGCCAGAACTTCCTCCACGGTGGGCATGATGTGTCGCTCTCGACGCACAGAGACATTCAGTTTTGTAAGGTCGACGCAGATTCTGATATCGCCCGATGGCTTCTGAACGGGTACGATAGGAGCGCACCAGTCGGTCGGGCCGTGAACTTTTCTGATGATTCCAGTGGCTTCGAGTCTCTGCAGCTCCTTTTCGACTCCTGGTCTCATCGGAAATGGAATCCGTCTTGGCGTGCTGACTGCAAATGGTTCCGCGTCAGGTTTGAGCTGAATTCTGTGTTCCCCTTGGATCGTTCCAAGCCCTTGGAACACTTCCGGACACATACTTTCGTACTTGGACCTGTTGTGGGAAACGTCGTTGAGAAAGCGAACCATCCCGAGGGACTCGATTGCTGGCATTCCCAGCAGTGGCATTTGGAGATCTCGAACGACGTAGATAGTCTCTTCTGAAACCTTGCCCTGCCACTCGACCACAGCCTTAAACTTCCCCATTACGTCCAGGCTTTTCTTGTTCGGTCCCTTCAAATCCTCGGCTTGCAGAAGTCTTGGCGGCTTGCCAGCGAAGTCTTCTCCGACGACGGTGACGTCAGCGCCTGAGTCAATCTTTGCTCGGAGCGGGTGTCCGTTCACAGTCACCACAGCCAAACGCGCGTTCGGTCCGCTTCGGCATACGGTTCCGAGGAATGAACCGCTCTCAGACGCATGCACTTCTGCAACGTGCGTCTTACTCAGGTTTGATAGCGCTCTTCGGCATTTCCTGGCGAAGTGTCCAACTTTCTTGCATTTCATACACGCTTTGTTTCTTGCCGGGCAGTCTCGTTTCTGGTGGGGACCGTACCCACAATTCTCGCATGCTTGCGTCGGCGGCCCGGCCTCGATCTTCGGTGCGCGTACATCTCTCTTGCGCGGCGGCTTGGAAACGGAGTCTACATTCAAGGCCGCGTCCTCGCTGCGTCGCGAAGGCTCAGTTTTCGCCAGGTCCTTTTGCTGTTTTCTCACGGTCTCTCTGAGTCGGGCTTTTGCCAAAGCTGTGTCCAGCGTTAACTCGGCATCCATTTGAAGCGTTTCTGATAGCTTCGCGTCTCGGAGGCCCACAATAAACCGGTCGCGGATGAGTCTTTCTTTCAACTCGCCGAACTCGCACCGTGCCGCCAAAGTGTGCAATTCGGTAACAAACTGGTCCACTGTCTCCTCCGCTTCCTGTACACGTCGGTTGAAACAGGCGCTTTCGTAGACGACGTTCTTTGAATGCACAAAATGGGCGTTGTACTTCCCCTTTACGAGCTCATAGTTCTTGAACTCAGCGTCGGTGAGGTTAAAGGTCTTCAAAATTTCTCTTGCTTTTCGTCCCATGCAATATAGTAGGGATCTAACCTGTGCCTCCTGGGTTCTTTCGCTGAGTCCGGATGCAAACATGTAGTCTTCGAACTCGTCCAGCCACGCCGGCCACTCGGCCACGTTGTCGAAGTTGAAGGGGGGCGGTTGTTGGACGCTGCTCATGATTTTCGGTTGCGTGGAAGCGGAAGGCTTTTGACCGCTGGAGTCTGACTGGTCCTCGTCAGACATGCTTTCCGGCAACGGCGGTGAGAGTTGTCACTTCTGACACCATGTCGTATAAATAAAAGTACGACCGTACTCCGTCGTGTCTCAGACAGCACTCGCTGACTCTTTATTTTCCTAGCCCTAACGATATAGTCGCAGCGCAGCAGCAGCGCTCGGAACCAGCACGCCACCGCTCCCACTCCCGGACGTTCGCTGAACCACTTAAACCCAATAATGATTCAGTAACACTACACTCCACAGCGGGAGCAATGGCAAGCTGTGCCGCGCTCGGCTGTAGCGATTACCCGGTATCCCGACGATCGTTCCGTCGGCATGAACCGCGAGACATCCGTCAAGTTAGAGAAAGTACGAGCGGGAGGAGAGGGATACGCCCGCGGATGACCGAGTTTGCGGCACGCATCTCATAGTGGCGAGCAACGCCACTTTTCGACCGTTGTTTACGTTCGTGCACTCCTTTTCATCGGCTTTTGCCCATTCGTGGAGTAGATGTCCTGTGCCTATCGTTACATAATGCCGATAACGGCGATCGGTCAGCGGCGGCTCCGTGTGCAAGCCCGCCGAGACGCCGCCGTCAGGGGATCGGTTTGTGCCGTCCGCGAGACGGTAGCCCTTGCAAGGAGCGAAAGTATGTTGGCATGCCGGTTAGGAAACATCATAATATTAAGCTTAGTCAATGAGAGTTTTCCGTTATTTGATTTATCCTCATCTCACGGTTTAGATTATGACGGTAACCTAGCATTGTTTTCCAGTATTTCGGAAAATCATAACAATCTTTCTACAAGCGACTCGTAAAGCCGCTCGTCAAATTTTGGAACACGTAATTAAGAGTCTGTGTTGCTGTTGTTTCTTTGGCGACACGTCAAAACTTTGTCGGCGGCATATCGAAACTTTCTGCTTGTAGCGCAATCGCACCAATGCTGAAACATTCTGCACAATGATTCTTCAGGCTGCCAGGAGAGAGACACGACCTAAATCTAGAGGTAATCTGGAAGAATACATTTAGGAAAAACGATCAATTGTCACGAAATAGGTTGCACCGCACTTACGTTGACGAGACGCGACTTGAAAGGTGGTATTTGAGGGAGATGTCGACACGGCCACGGCAAAACCACCACTCGAACACAGAAACGAGAAGGTGCCCGTGAAGATTCAACACAATGTAGCACAAGCTGTCGTTTGTAGAACCGAACACTAAACGCATGACAAAATATTCTTGGGCTTCTTTGAAGAAATCGCTTGCAAAAGCGGACATACGCAGCGGCCACAGAGGGAAAATTCACACGCCAAACTAGGTCCGGCTAAACGCATTTCAAGATCGGCAACGGCTAATGCGTCATCCGTCAAACCACGTGACCACTTACCTTTTACAACGCTTTCAGCTTAGGGAGAGAGAGAAAAGGATCGAAGGAGAGGCCAAAACGCGGTTTCACGAACAAAAGGCTTATCTTATGGGGCCACAACAAGGGGATGTGTCACTTGTAACGAGGGTTGACAGTGCTGTGAATGCTAAGTGTGGCCTTGGGTACCAGGCAGGTGCGATGTCCTGCTTTGTCACCAGATTCTAGACTGTAGTCACGTGACCCTAACCGGAGACACGATTGGCCTAAAACACGCGTAGCGTCTACCCTGCTGTCAATACCGAGTGAACATACAGCTCTATTAAGCCCAGCTTTTGAACTCAAAACGATGCGAGTTTCAAGAGACTACGTTTTCCCCTGTATAACCGACATTATAATTTTAAATGAAAAAATAAACCCGACTATTTTTGTGCATGATGTTGACAAATAAATAGATAAATAAATAAGTATATACATATTTTTACCAATAAATTTAAAATCATGTGTACACTGTTTCCAATTTTTTTACGAACGAGTTACACATAAAAGACACCACGGACAGCACATCTTCCGACTTTCAACACACGATGAATCGCCGACGCTCGCAAACGAACGGATGCGATGCTGCGCGAACCGTTTTGAAAGAGCTGTGTATTGTACTCCGGGCGCAACGGCTTCCGTTCGAAGGGAAAAGGATTCGGGACGGCGAAGTAGCGTCTTGCATCTTGAGTAAGCTAACGGTTCGTGTTTGCCCGCTCAATTTAGCGGGGAAACATAAAAAAAAAAGTTAGTTTCACTGCCAGATTTCGCGGGAAAATTGACGTCACGTGACATACGTACAAATTCAGTTTCTCGCTAAATTTAGCGGGGCGGTTACACCGATGGCGACGCCAACACCGCTTAACTCGGAAACGGGTGCCTTAGAGCTGCGACTAAAATCCATTATTTGATTAACTCGCGTTCCGATCGCACTTCGTCATATTGTCACACATCAGACATACAACCAAATTTCATTTGTCTTTCAATCTTCAAATTGCGCAATTGATTAATTGGTCCAAATTCCTGGAATAACTTCACTTTAAGGATCTTGACAATAGTTAACCAATTACATGAGACTCATGCAATATAGATCAATCAACTGGTGTCTTAGCGAGTACATATAACTTGTTGCTTGCACGACTAAACGGGCCCATATATCATTATCAGGTGTTATATTTGCACGCGTATATGGCGATATATGAACGTATTTACGCACTTATACGGCCAGATCTGGCAGTATTTGCCCACCTATTTGGCGAAATACGGCCGTATTAGCTCCCAGATCTGGCGAAATACAGCCCTATTTGACTGCTTATATTGCCGCACCCAGGGCTGAGAAAGCAACGCTCGGTCACGGACCTCCAGAAAGTTCTCGTTTATTCATGTACCGCACGTAACTTCTATCATTTATTCCTGCTTTTGTTTTCTAGAAAGTGCGTGTTCATTCTCGCCCGATCACGCGACGCTCGAGCCGCTTTCGCCGAATCTTCGAGATAGCGACGCACTCTAGATAAGAGGCCGCCCGCGACCTTGTCAAGTCAGTCTCGCCTCAGCGTTTGATCGTGCTCCTTCGCCGCCTTCGACGCCCGCGACGCTCTGTTGTTATCTTTCTTTTGTACGCTTTTATTTTTGGCACAAGTTCGCCACATTAAACGTTTATTTATTCCTGTTTATTTCTTATTTATTAGTCACCACCCGTGACATTTTGGTGGAGGTGCGGGGTACCGCATGTTCGTGCAGCGCAGCCCCCCAAGTTCCCGCACTGCAAGTCCGAACCCAAGCTCCCGAGGACCCAACGAAGACCAGATCGAGACTGGATCAAGTCGCCGAACCCAAGGGCTACACCCGGAATACGGACCTTTACCACCCAGGACCAGGCAGCCGACGATGGCCAACCAGTCGCAGACCCCCGCCGCTCCTGCCGTCGTCTACCTACCCGTCGCTTCTCGGACACCGGCTCCATTCCACGGCGAGCAGTACGAAGACGTCAAAGACTGGATTGACCAGTATGAACGCGTTGCCCGCCACAATTGCTGGACGGACGAGCAGCGCCTACACAATGTCTATTTTTCGCTTGAGGGGACTGCCAAGCACTGGTACGAGAATCATGAGTCCTCCCTGACGTCGTGGGACATTTTCAAGAACGATCTCAAGGCTACCTTCATCAACCACCACCGCCGAGAGAGAGCCGAGGACCTACTGCGAACCAGAACCCAGGGCCCCAACGAGAGTGTCACCGGCTTCGTAGAGGACGTCCTGCGCCTGAGCGCCCGCGCCGACCCTCGGGCTACAGAGGAGAAGAAGCTACGAATCCTCATGCGGGGCGTAAGAGAAAACATCTTTGGTGGCCTTGTCCGCAGCCCTCCGACAACTGTCGAAGACTTTGTCGCCGAGGCAACGAACATCGAGCGTGCCCTGCAAGCCCGAGCCAGCCACTACCAGAGCCTACCCGGCGTCAGCGCGGTTCCGCCGTCCGCTTGCGACCTTGGGTCCAGCATCCCAAGCATTCGCGAGATCATTCGCGACGTCGTCCGGGAGGAGCTGCGAAAGCTACTACCCGCCGCGGACCGACCAGCTTCGCTCTCCATCGCTGAGGTCGTGCGGGAAGAGGTGCAGAGAGCCATTCAACCAGAGGCTCCCATCAGCGCAGCAGTCTCCGAAGAACCCGCGCTAACTTACGCCGCAGTGGCCCGACGGCCACCGCCTCCTCCTCGCGCCTATGTCGCGCCGCCCCGACGCCAGTCTCCTGCGCCGCAGCACGACCGACGCCACGACGACCAGCCCCAGTACGCCAGCCAGGAGCCCCGTGCACCCCGGAAGACCGATGTGTGGCGAACGCCCGACCGACGCCCTCTGTGCTTCGACTGCGGGGAGGCAGACCACACCTACCGCCGATGCCCATACCGTCGACTCGGGCTGCGCGGATTCCACCCAAGCGACCCGCGCCCCCGGTATGGTGAACGCCCTCGGGAGATCGACGAGTACCTGCGACGACCCCAGTCCCCCGAGCCTGCGTCCCGCCGAGAGTTCCGGTCGCCGTCACCGCGACGTCCAGCTTCGCCGATGCACCGACCCCGACGTGAAAGCCTGTCGCCCCTCGCTCCTCGCCGGGGAAACTAGGCGCGGCAACCCCTGGAGGTGGAGTTGCCGAAGACGACCGACGTAAAGAGCCTCCACGAACGACGGAGCGCTCCCACTCTCCCGACGATACGCATCACAACGACGCTCCTGCTTCGGTGTCCAACAACTTAAACGTTGTTATTGACGGCCTCGACTCATCGGCACTCGTGGACACCGGAGCAGACTACTCAGTCTTGAGTGGGAGGCTCTCTCGCCGCCTTCGAAAAGTCATGACGCCGTGGGATGGACCACAAATAAGAACCGCCGGAGGACACCTGATTACACCAGTCGGGAGATGCACCGCTCGCGTCGAGATTCACGGCGAAACATGCCCTGTGAAGATCGTCGTTCTGCAAGACTGTTCGAGGGACATCATTCTCGGAATGGACTTCCTGTGTGAATACGGCGCCATCATCGACCTTGCGGAGAACAAGCTGACGCTTCGGAAGCCTGTCCCATCGGTGGAAAATACCAAACCGACGTTAGCTGCAGTGCGAGTCCTCGACAGCCACGTAAACCTGCCGCCGCTGTCGAGTGTCTTTGTGCCCGTCGGGATTGAAGGAGCCACCTGCGGTGTAGCACTGCTGGAAGGAAGCGTCCAACTTCTCCTCGGACGAGGGATTGGCATTGCAAGAGGCGTAACAGAGCTCCAGGACGGGCGCACCGTAGCCCTTGTCACCAACTTCCGGCAAGAGTCGCAGCACCTTACAAAGGGTACAGCTGTGGGCTACGTCGAGGAAATTGAAGACTCAGCCGCGATCGCCGTGATCTCAGAAGACGCCTCTCCGACGCAGAACAAGACAATCAGGTCCTCAGAGCTCGACATCGACCCATCCCTCCCAGCCCCACAACGACGACAACTTCGTGACCTTCTCGCCGAGTTCAGTGAGTGCTTTTCCGCGTCGTCGGAAGTGCGCCAAACGACGGTTGCGAAACATCGGATAATTACTGATGACGACGCACTCCCTGTGCATCGGCCGCCGTACAGGGTCTCCGTGAAAGAAAGGGAAGCCATCCAGCAGCAGGTACAAGAAATGCTTGACGACGACATTGTCCAGCCCTCAAGCAGTCCGTGGGCTTCACCGGTAGTCCTGGTGAAAATGAAAGACGGGACTCCTCGGTTCTGCGTAGACTATCGCCGACTGAACGCCGTAACAAAAAAGGACGTCTACCCGCTGCCACGCATCGACGACACCCTGGACCGGCTACGCCACGCCCGATACTTTTCGTCGATGGACTTGAAGAGCGGGTACTGGCAGATTGAGGTCGACGAACGAGATCGTGAGAAGACGGCCTTCGTCACGCCGGACGGACTGTATGAGTTTAAAGTAATGCCGTTTGGGCTGTGCACAGCGCCGGCAACCTTCCAACGCGTTATGGACACCGTCCTTGCCGGCTTGAAATGGCAAAGCTGTCTCGTCTACCTCGACGATGTTGTGGTCTTCGCAAGCGAATTCGACGAGCACCTGAGACGTCTGCGAGCCGTGCTACAGGCCTTCAAAGCTGCTGGGCTGACCCTCAAGCCTTCCAAGTGTCGGTTCGCCTATGGTGAACTGAAATTCTTGGGCCACGTCGTGAGTGCTCAGGGTGTAAGCCCTGATCCCGCCAAGACGTCCGCTGTCGCCGAGTTCCCGAAGCCATCAGACAAGAAGACCGTTCGAAGATTCCTTGGGCTGTGCGCCTATTACAGGCGTTTCGTTCGTGACTTTGCGCAAATTTCTGCACCGCTGACGCATCTGACGAAAGACGACGTGCAGTTCCAGTGAAGAGAGGAGCAAGAGCAAGCGTTCGACGAACTCAAGCGAAGGCTCCAGTCGCCCCCTATCCTCGGACATTTTGACCAGTCGGCGGAGACTGAAATCCACACGGACGCCAGCAATACCGGTCTCGGTGCGGTACTCGTTCAGCGACAAGAAGGGGCAGAAAGAGTAATCGCTTACGCAAGCCGGGCGCTGTCTAAGGCAGAACAAAATTATTCAACGACCGACAAAGAATGTCTTGCTGTCGTCTGAGCGATAACCAAGTTCCGCCCGTACTTGTATGGGATCCCGTTTCGCGTGGTCACAGACCACCACGCGCTCTGCTGGCTCGCAAACCTCAAGGATCCGTCCGGACGCCTCGCCCGCTGGAGCCTTCGACTGCAGGAATTCGACGTAACCATTGTGCATAAGTCTGGCCGCAAGCATAATGACGCTGACTGTTTGTCTAGGGCTCCAGTCGAACCTCCAATCTCCGGCGCGGACGACGATGACGACGCCCGTTTTCTAGGCGCAGTTAACGCTACCGACATGAGGGCACTGCAACGCGACGACGCGGAACTTAGCTCCGTGATCGACAGCCTCGAAGGTCGAGGAGGCTCTGTCCCACGGGTCTTTTCTCGGGACCTACCCAGCTTTGTCCTGCGGCGAGGCGTGCTCTTCAGAAAGAATTTCGGAACCAGCGAAACCCCCTGGCTACTGGTTGTCCCCGCCAGCCTCCGAGAAGAAATTTTTCAAGCGTGCCACGACGACCCAACGGCCGGACATCTCGGCTACAGCAGGACCCTTGCCCGGATTCGTGACAAGTACTACTGGCCAAAGCTTCCGAAGACCGTCCATCTCTACACACGATCGTGCCATGAGTGCCAGCGACGCAAGAAACCACCGTCAAAGCCAGCAGGTCTCCTTCAGCCGATTACCCCGCCAACCAAGCCCTTCCAGCAAATTGGAATTGATTTGCTGGGTCCTTTTCCACCGTCGACGATGGGGAACCGCTGGATAATCGTCGCCACCGATTATCTTACTCGTTACGCCGAGACGAAAGCCCTTCCTTCGGGGACTGCTGTCGAAATCGCCAAGTTCTTCATCGAGTCCATCGTCCTCCGCCATGGCGCCCCCGAAGTACTGATCACAGACCGAGGGTCATCGTTTATGGCACAGTTGACCCAAGATATCCTGCGTCTAAGCCACACCGAACACCGTCGAACAACGGCGTACCATCCGCAGACCAACGGGTTGACGGAGCGGCTCAACAAAACAATCGCCGACATGGTCTCTGTATGTCGACGTGGAGCACAAGACCTGGGACGAAGTGCTGCCCTACGTCACGTTCGCCTACAACACAGCAGTGCAAGAGACCACAGGAGTGACGCCCTTCCAGCTGGTGTATGGCCGGGCGGTGACGACTATGCTAGACTCTATGTTGCCGCACGAGTCAGTCGACGACGGGAGCGATGACGCCCAGGTGGTTGCTCAACGGGCAGAAGAGGTCCGCCAGCTAGCCAGACTACGAATTCAAGACCAGCAACATGTCGACGCTCGCCGGTATAATCTTCGTCGCCGCGACGTCCTCTTCCAGCCCGGAGACAGAGTTTGGGTGTGGACGCCGATTCGTCGTCGCGGTCTCAGCGAAAAACTCCTGAAGCGCTACTTTGGGCCCTACAAGATCATCCGACGCCTCGGCGATCTGAACTACGAAGTTCTACCCGACGGAAAGCGCCCATCTGCAAGACGTCAGCCGCGACCCGAGGTGGTGCATGTCGTCCGGCTGAAGCCGTATTACGAACGATAGGACTCTCCACTCACGTCGACGAGTGAACTGTGGACTGTGAACTCCGGCTAGCAATTCTGCTGTCGTTTTGTTTTTTGTTTTCCGTTCTTGTGCTGCATCGAGACGATGCACTTTTAAAGGGGGGGATAATGCCGCACCCAGGGCTGAGAAAGCAACGCTCGGTCACGGACCTCCAGAAAGTTCTCGTTTATTCATGTACCGCACGTAACTCCTATCATTTATTCCTGCTTTAGTTTTCTAGAAAGTGCGTGTTCATTCTCGCCCGATCACGCGACGCTCGAGCCGCTTTCGCCGAATCTTCGAGATAGCGACGCACTCCAGATAAGAGGCCGCCCGCGACCTTGTCAAGTCAGTCTCGCCTCAGCGTTTGATCGTGCTGCTTCGCCGCCTTCGACGCCCGCGACGCTCTGTTGTTATCTTTCTTTTGTACCCTTTTATTTTTGGCACAAGTTCGCCACATTAAACGTTTATTTATTCCTGTTTATTTCTTGTTTATTAGTCACCACCCGTGACAATATTTTCATATCTGTCCGTATATAAAATATATCAGGCCCATATCTGACATTTTCGTACGGGTAAATCTGTAATATTCGATTTGTGTTCGATATTTTGAATATTTGTCCACACCTCATTTAACAACGTTTCTTTTTTTTTTTCTTTTTTTTTTTACATTTGAGGCGCGTTTCTGTCCATTAGTGAACCTCAAAACTTTCGTACACATCGGTTCTGCGGAATCCGACAAGGCGTTGTTCGCAATTTACGAATGCAGGTGGGCCTTCATCCAATTGGTTTGTCCAATTGGTCCAATTCTACTCATTTACTTTTCAGATTCTGATTTTCTCTCTGAGCAGAAGCGTGTTATTATTTGCACCTCTTAGCGTATTTGGATAGCGAGGAAGATATAACAATACAATTAAGGTTTCATTGAATATTGATTGAACTAAAAAGGTGATGCCGGCACCTTCAGAGAACATAATTATCATAAAATTCGAAACAATAATCTTTTGCTACTTTTCTTTCTAAATTAGTTATGTGTTTTTAGTGCAATGAACCTAACGCATGTTGTCATACACTTGAAATAGTTAACACCCTGGTTAAATTATAATAAGTATATAAGAATGTTGATCGACAAACTAAAAAACGTCTCTCGATCAGCATTGCACGGGTACTTAAAGTGCTTAAAGGATTTTCTTAAAAGAAAAAAAAAGTGTAAACCTTTATTTTATTTTTCGCGACATCAACAGTCGCCAAAAATAAAATTCTAAACATCATACAGTTTTTCAAGTTTACAGAGAAACCCGTATTTTAACTATTATATAGTAAAGACAAAATTTTTAACAGCCAAGGAGATGCCACTAGTCTTACTTAACTTAAACAACTGCGGACATAATATAACTAACTATATAGGACACAGAATATGCAAAAATTCATGCATTTTAACTTGAAGTCTGAGATCACAAAAAACTGAAAGTAGATTCAACGGTAATATTGCTGCCCCATACCCATTTTCTTGCGCATTGCGGTCCGAAGAAGTCTAGATTGCCTGAACCATAGGCTGAAACATAAAAAGCATAAAGGAAATTATATTACATATGCGGCCATACGCGTCACCGATCGAGCGCGTACGTGGCCGAGGATTTACCGGGCTCGGCCGTCGCGCGGAGGTACCAGGTTCGGTTCCAGGGAGCGGAATGCTCTTTTATTTATTCTTTCAACTTGGCATTCTGGTAAGTTCGACAACATTGTCGTCTGATCGAGTTACGAATGTTCTACACACCGAAAGTTCTATGTCAGATATTCCAGAAACTTACGGGGGGTACAAAAGGTGCTCCGCGTGGCAAACTGGAGTCAGTCTCGCCACAGCGTTCCGTTTTGCTGTTACGCCCACTTCGACGCCCGCGACGCTCCGTTGTTATTTTCTGTTTCTTTCTTGTTTAGGACAAAAGTTCGTCCCGTTAAACGTTTATTTCTTCCTGTTTATTTATTCTTCTGGTCACCATCCTTGACAATACTCAGCTTCACCTAGCTACCGTATTTACTCGAGTAATTTCCGCACTATTTAGGAACAAGCCCCTTGCGTCTACTTTCTCGCAAAAGACGTATACAGCCGCTCATTACGTTACGCATAAAGAGCAGCATATAAAGGTCGAGACCAAAATTCTTCGTAAAAATGCAATCTTCACAGATGGTACCTTAACGCGAAGACGTTATTTTTGTTCCGTAAATCGCTGGCATCATTCTGTCGATCGTGTGATTGCCGATCTGCGTGCTCCGTGGAAGAGCGGATACTGAGGATTTCTTCGTAAGCAGTGAGGCTATTACTCGAGTAAATACGGTACCTAAGCTACTGTATTAGGTTCAGTGCCTGAATATATTCCCTCAAACTAACAACCATTTAGGCGCCAAAGAATCCTAAATACATCCGGGTAGCACGATAGCCGTCGTGTCCCTGGAACCTAGCACCCCATTGAGCTTTGGTGTAAACTAATATATCAGTTTTTATTACGCAGAGAGACCCTGAATAGTAGAGCGGTAAACTCTCCATACTGATTTGAGATGGCTTTGGGATCGGGGCCTGGTGAGGCTGGGACTTCTCATCGTGAGCCAGTGTTTAACGGGAGTTGGTAAATTACTGAGTTTAAAGTGAACTTTTCATATCGGCTACCTCGAAATAGTTTACAGAATCTGACAAAACATATATTGTCAAGACTAGAGAACTATGAAACTTCCTCGTTAATATCCCGAAAATGTAACGTTTTCCGGAGATAGCTATACTTCTTCCTGTGTTGAGAATATTACTAAAGATACAAAAACAATACACGGCAGCAAAAAATGTTATGGTGTATATTATCGTTACAGCATTGCCCAGAAGGATGGACATTACTAGAAGTAGGAGAGTTTTATCTAAAAATGGTTGCTCGACATCATTATGAGATATTTTAATGATATTTTGATCCTATAATAATTCATCACCAAGGAAGGTTATTTTTTAAATAATTTTTTCAACTACATTAAATTCCAACGTATCAACATAAATGAAATTTCGCACATTTTATGAATATTAAGATAATCAAATGACGGCATTCCAGGACCATACTGATTGGCAGCAATTATTAACTTACCGAAGAGGCACATTGCCAAGAAGCACAGAATACAGCTCAGACGCATTTTTGTTGTCGGGAGGGTCACGAGCGTTGGGGAATTATACCTTGCTTATATATACCTCATGGTTACCTTCTTTCTTCTTGAACAAGTGTAAGAAAAGTGAGGGAAAACAATGACGTGCGAGTTTGCTAGATCATATACTATTTTATTTTTGTTCGCTAGAGTTGCGTTCTGCACTATTGTTTCGCTTGTTTTTCAAGCCTCACGAACTCGTGTTTAGTTTTTATTTTTTGTTTGGGGAATGTTTTCGTTTACGCAGAAGCTGCACTTGACATGCCCGATTCATATTTGTCCTGTCATGTCATACGGCCGGAACAAAAAGTTCGCACACACAAAAAAAAGCTTTTCCGATGTTTTTCGTAGGCATTTTTGTTTTATATTGAAAAAAACAACATTCAATATATTTTTTTGCATAACTTGATCACAAAAACAAAACAATCCCTACACGTCACATCTACGTTGCGCAACGCACCTTGCGTTTGACGCAACATAGGCCTTTTTTAACGTTTTACTACAACTGTGTGTGTGTTTACAGCTTTGGTTTCAGCATATAACTCGCCTTCAGACTATACATTCTGAGAAATCTAGTGCGTCTAATTTCGTGCAAAGTGCTCGGAAGTTTCCGAAGATAATGCATTTAATGCAAAACGTCAAGCAAGCCGGGCACGCATGACGATAATATTCCCTACAGACGTGGAAAAAGGTGGACAAAGGACAAACACAAATCTTCAAACACGGCTACGTGACTGGTGCGCGACCAAAAAAATCCGCCTGGTCTTGGTATTGAACCAGGGATCTCTCTATTTCCAGCGGAGAGCTCTGCCAACTGAGCTAACCAGGAATTAGACGTCAGTAGAGCAGACAGGTTTAATCAGCTGCCACCAGTCTAAGACCAATAACGCTGAACGGCTTGCATTTTAAGGTTACAATAATAATGCAATTAAATGAAGACGTTCAAGTGAGCTGGACAAGAATGACGATTATAATCCGTGGCAAAGAGGAACAAGGGGGACAAAGGACGAACCCGTTTTCTCTACTGACGTCTAACTCCTCCGGGTTACCTCAGTTGGGAGAGCGATCAATTTGAAATGCAGAGGTCCCTGGTTCAATACAAGGACCCAGCGTATTTTTTTGGTCACGCACCAGTCACCTAGCTGTGTTTTGAGATTTGTGTTTGTCCTGTCCCCCTTGTTCCCTTTCTCCAGAAATTAGTATCGCCATTCTTGTCCAGCTCGCTTGCACCTTGGGATTAATTGGATTATTATATTAGCCTTAAAATGCAGGTCTTTCTCTTTTGTTGGCGTCAAACTGGTGGCAGTGTTAGACTGGTGGCAGCTCATAAAACCCGTTTGGTCTAGTGACGTCTGATTGCTGGTTAGGTCGGCTGGTAGAGAGCTCCGCTGGGAATGGAGATGTCCCTGGTTCGATACCAGGACAAGGAGGATTTGTTTCGGTCGTGTACGAGTGACCTAACTGTGTTTGGTGTTTTGTGTTTGTCCTTTGTCCCCCTTGTTCCGCCTCTGTATGGTATATTACTCCCATGCTTGAAAGAGTCGATCAGTGCACTCTACGGAGGGATCCCAGCGAATTACGAGTTCGAAAATATGTTTAGACTTAAAAGAAATAATTGCTGTGACGGCGTTTTGCGGTGTTAGAGCTCCCTGTCATGCGATGTGGCACCGATCACGATGTTTGAGATGTCCACTTCATGCGCAGTGTCACAGCGCATAAATGCTTTTTATTTATTGATTGATTCATTGATAGAACTGTATTTCACACATGTTTCAAGGCAGTTTGAACAAAAGCTGATCAAAATTCCTACAAATCTGACACACAAAAAAAATAAAAACTAGAACAAACATGAGAAATTACAAGGTTGCTGAACTAGATTACAGCTGAATAGGTAATCCTAAGAATATTTGTTCATAGACTAAAACATAAAAGTGATTTTATCGACCAGTTGATAAATTAAATGACGTTTTTTTACGATATCTAGACTATCATAGCATAATTTTTGAGTTTCGTAATATAGGCCTAACTTTAGATTTTAGAAATTGCTTGTCTCGAGTTGTAATTTTGTTTGCTTAGGTCTAAACATAGTTTCCCACCCTTCATTCGACGAGCTCCTTCCGTAGGGTAATGTGGTTGGCTCTCCCAAGTGTTTTGCGGGTGAGCCAATGGCAACCTAAGCCTTTTGGCGGGAAATTGGACACAGTAGGTTTTTTAGAGTTTGAACACTGATAGCTTGAGAAATGCAGGGCCCGGCGAAGATCATGCATTATATTGCCACGCGTGTCGCCGAGCGAGCGCGTACCTGGCCGAATTGTTAGTGCACTTGACTGTCCCGCGGAAGGTCTAAGTTCGATTCCACCCAGTGGTATGTCATTTTATTTATTCTTTCAAATTGGCGTACTCGAAAGTTTGAGAACATTCTCGTGTGATCGAGTTCCGAGTGTTTTACGCACCGAAAGTTTTACGTCGAATGTTCCAGAAACCCACGAGGGCGCACAAGGGGCTCCTCGTGGCGAACGGAGTCAGTCTCGCCCCAGCGTGCGATCCTGCTGTTACGCCGAATTCGACGCTCGCGACGCTCTGTTGGTATCGTCTATTACCTCTTCATTTTGGGCACAAGTTCGCCCCATTAAAAGTTGAGTTATTTTTCAGTTATTCTTCGCCTCATAATTTGTCATCCGTGACATTTTGGTGGAGGTACGGGGTAGTGCATTTTATGTCCGTAAAGCGTACCCCTCCGTAGACATCCCGGCCAAGTGAGTTGCTCAGCCCCGTAAGGGGGCCGAAGACGCCGAAGTCCGAGCAAGCCGTCGTACGCGAGATCAGTACCCCGAATTCGGTCACTTGCCCGAGAATCGGAAAAAGAAGATCCCAACGATGACCACCCCACCCGTTTTTGTCGTAACCGTCACTACACGTACGCCCGCGTTCTTGCATGGTGAGAGTTATGAAGACGTCGAGGACTGGCCACAGCAGTACGAGTGAGTGGCCCAGCACAACCGATGAACGGACGAACAACGCCTGCCGATCTTTACTTCACGCCCGAAGGAATGGCCAGGCACTGGTTCGAGAATCGCGAGACTTCCTTGGTCCCGTGGACCGCGTGCAAGGATGCCCTGAGAAAGACATATCGACGAGAGAGGGCCGAGGACCTTCGAATTAAGACCCAGGGTGCAAACGAAACAATCACCAGCTTCGTCCAGGATGTTCTACGCCTGATCGCCCGCGCCAACCCTTAAGCCACCGACGAAAAGAAGCTGCGGATCCTAATGCGAGGCGTAAAGCTTGATATCTGTGGTGATCTTGTCCGCAATCCCCTATCCACCGTCGAAGATTTCGTCACGGAGGCCACGAACATGGAACGTGCCCTCCTCGGAAAAGCCAGCAACCACAATCGGCACTCGAGCGTCGCTGCTGCTTCTGCATCGGGCTATGACGGCAGCCCTAGCATCTCCGGCCTTCGCTACATCATCCGCGACGTCGTCCGAGAGTAGCTTAAGAAGATTTTGCCGACTGCTGAGCGCCCGGCCTCGATATCCATCGCCCAGGTCGTCCGAGAAGAGGTTTAGCGAGCCTTCCAGCCAAAAGCTCCCGTCACCGTGGACGCAGCCGAAGAGCCGACGCTGACCTACGCCGCAATGGCCCGACGACCGCCGTCAGCTGCTCAACATTAGCCGGTGGCGCCACGACGAGACTCACCAACGCAGGCGTACTCCCGATAACTCGACAAACGACACCAGTACGACCGCTGAGACCAACCGGCGCCAAGGAAAACCGACGTATGGAGGACAGCGGATCGACGACCGATCTGCTCTCCCTGCGGTGAAGCCGACCACACTAACCTCCATGGCCATACCGAAGACCCGGGCGGCGCGGGTTCCACCCGACCGATTCAAGTAACCGTCATAGTGAACGCCCTCGGGAGATCGACGAGTACCGGCGACGACCTCAGTCCCCCGAGCCTGCATCCCACAGAGAGTTCCGGTCGCCGTCGCCACGACGTCCACCTTTGCCGATGCACCGACCCCTACGTGAAAGCCTGTCGCCCTTCACTCCTCGCTGGGGAAACTAGGTGCGGCAACTCCTGGAGGTGGAATTGCTGAAGATGACCGACGGCAAGGTCCTCCACGAACGTCGGAGGGCCTCAATTCCAACACTGCCATAGACCTAAACGACGCTCCTGCAACGGTAAAGATTAATTTAAACGTCGTTATCGACGGCCACGACGCGTCGAGTCTCGTCGACACCGGAGCAGACTACTCCGTCCTGAGCGGGAGGCTGTCCCAACGCCTTCGGAAAGTGAAGACGCCGTGGGATGGCCCACAGACACGTACCACCGGGGGGCATATTATCCCGCCAGTCGGAAGATGCACTAATCGGGTCGAGATCCATGGTGGGACGTGCCCTGTAAAGTTCGTCCTTCTGCAAGACTGTGCGAGGGACGTTATCCTCGGAATCGACTTTCTCTGCGGGTACGGCGCCGTCATCGGTCTCGGGAAAAACCAGTTGACACTGCGAAAGCCTGTTTTGCCGCCGGCCGAGACCAACACGACGTCAACGGCAATCCAGGTT
Organism: Ixodes scapularis; assembly: GCF_016920785.2. Taxonomy (NCBI): domain Eukaryota; kingdom Metazoa; phylum Arthropoda; class Arachnida; order Ixodida; family Ixodidae; genus Ixodes; species Ixodes scapularis. The sequence goes on from NW_024609846.1 coordinate 13,202,583, forward strand.
ATCGCAGACCGTGTGAACCAGCCACTACGGTCGAGTGTCTTCGTTACCGTCGCAACCGACGCAGCCATGCACGGTGAAGCTCTTCTGAAAGGCAGCGTCCAACTGCTCCTTGAAAAAGGAATTGGCGTCGCACAAGGTCTCTAAGAAGGACGTACAATTGTTCTCGAGACAAACTTTCAAGAGGAGCCGCAGCACCTAACAAAGGGTATTACCGTGGCTCCACGTCAAGAAGCTTCAGTCGCTAGCCGTAGTGACCGCAATCTCTGAGGAAACCTCGTCGTCACAGCAGAAGAGCACGTCGCCACCGCAGCTCGACATCGACCCCGAGCTCTCAACTCCTAAGCGCCGGCAACTGGTTGATCTCCTCGCCGAATACCGTGATTGCTTTGCCACGTCGTCGAAAGTTCGTCAAACATCAATGGCGAAACATCGCATTATTACCGACGTCGACGCGCCCCCTGTCCACCACTCACCGTATCGAGTATCCTTAAAGAAAAGGAAGGTGGTTTAAGATTAAGTCCAGGAAATGTTCGAAGACGACATCATCGAACCCTCAAGAGGTCCGCGGGTGTCCCCCGTCGTCCTTGTAAAGACGAAGGATGGAAATCTAAGGTTTTGCGTGGACCATTGTCAACTGAACGCTGTGACGAAGAAGGACGTCTATTTGCTCCCCCGCATCGACGCATGGATGATACGTTAGACCGACTGCGCCACTCCCAATATTTTTGGTCGATACACCTGAAAGGTGGTTAGTGGCAGATTGAAGTCAACGAACACGACCGCGAGAAAACTGCCTTCATCACTCCCGACGGACTGTACGAGTTGAAGGTGATACCTTTCGAACTTTGTACAAACCCAGCCACCTTCCAGCGTGTCATGGACACCGTGCTGGCAGGTCTCAAATGGCAGAGCTACCTCGTCTATCTAAATGATGTGTTAACGGGATTTCGACGAACACCTGAGACGACTTCAAGCCGTGCTTCAAACCATCAAATCCGCCGGCTTGTCAATCAAGTCAACAAAGTGTCGGTTTGCCTATGATGAAATAAAATTCCTTGGCCACGTCGTGAACAACAAAGGTGTTCTCCTTGACCCCGAGAGGACCCGCGCCGTAGCTGCTTTTACGCCGCCGTCTGACAAGAAGGCCGTGAGAAGATTTCTCGGACTCTGTGCCTACTATAGACGGTTTGTTCGGGACTTCGTCAAGATGTTCGCACCGCTGACACACCTGACGAAGGGCGCCGTTAAGTTTGAATGGACAGAGGAACACCAGCGGTCGTTCGATGAGCTCAAACGAAGACTGCAGACTTCCCGATTCTTAGCTATTTCGTCCAGTTCGCTGAAACAGAGATCCACACAGATGCCAGTAACACCGGACTTGGCGCGGTACTGGTCGAAATACAAGACGGGGCAGAGCGAGTCATCGCACACGCCAGTCAGACGCCGTCTAAGGCGGAGAACTACTCAACGACTGAAAAGGAGTGCCTTGCTGACGTTTGGAAAATAACGAAGTTCCGCCCATATTTCTATAGAAGTCTTTTTGGCGTGGTCACGACCCACCGCTCGCTCTGCTGGCTCACGAATCTGAAAGGCCCCTCCGGACGCCTCGCCCGATGGAGCCTACGACTGCAGGAGTTCGACATGACCGTTGCGTACAAGTCCGGCCCGAAGCACAATGGCTCCGACTGTCGGTCAAGGGCTCCAGTCGAGACCACTCCGGCCTGCATCGAAGACGTCGACGATGAGTGTTTCCTAGGCGCTTTGGATGTCAGTGATATGGCAGCACTCTAATGAGACGACCGTGAACTGCGAGCGCTCATCGAGCACCTAGAGGGACAAGCGAGTGCGGTTCCCCGTGCTTTCTTACGAATCCTGCCTACCTTCTTCATACGACGAGGAGTGCTGTACAAAGAAAACTTCATCAAACAAACACAGCGTGGCTGTTGGTTTTTCCTTCCAGTCTTCGAGAAGAAATCTTCGAAGGATGCCATAACGACCCAACGGCTGGACGCCTTGGCTAGAGCAGGACGCTCGCCGGTATTCGAGAAAAGTACTTCTGGCCGATGCTACAGAGGACCGTTCACCTCTACACTCGATCATGACACGAGTGTCAGCGACGCCAGAAACCACCGAAAAAGCCGAGAGGATTTCTGCCTCCGATTTCTCCTCCGTTCATGCCATTCCAATAAGTCGGAATTAATCTACTTGGTCCTTTCCCGCCGTCAACGTCGGGAAACCGCTGGATAATCGTCGCCACAGATTATCTTACACGGTACGCCGAAACGAAAGCCTTTCCACTAGGTACGGCGGTTGAAGCCGCCAATTTTTTTATCAAGTCCATTGTCACTCGGCACGACGCCGCCGAAGTCCGCATTAGAGACCGTGGGTCATCGTTCTTGTCTCAGCTGACGCAAGAAATACTTTGTCTCAGTGGCACCGGCCACCGCCGAACCACTGCGTACCATCCGCAGACAAATGGACTAAAAGAACGGCTAAACAAAACTATCGCCGACACGATCTCCATGTATGTCGACGTAGATCACAAGACTTGGGACGAGGTGTTACCCTACGTCACGTTTGCTTGCAACATGGCGGTGCAAGAGACCACTGGAGTAACCCCGTTTCAGCTGGTGAATGGCAGAAAAGTAACGACCATGCTCGACGCAGCGCTACGCCACGAACCAGCTGACGATGGCATCTCCGATGCCTAGGTGGTGGCTCCGCGAGCCGAAGAGGTTCGCCAGCTCGTCCGGCTTAGAATTCACGACCAACAACTTTTCCATGTTACCCGATACAACCTTCGCCGGATCGACGTTCGTTTCAAACTCGGAGACCGTGTGTGGGTTTGGACGCCGATACGACGACGCGGTCTAAGCGAGAAACTCCTAAAGCGCTACTTCGGACCCTACAAAGTGCTTTGTCGGCTCAGGGATCTAAACTACGAGGTGATGCCCGACGAAACACGGACTTCATCGCGCCGCCCTCCACGACCGCAAGTCGTCCACGTAACGCGCTTCAAGCCGTACTACGCGCGATAAGACTGTGAACTCTGATATTGTGCAACCCTTGATAGGATTGTGTATTGCCAGCCTCCATATTTTTCCATTCTTTTGTTTGTCTTCCTCTGTTTTGTTGCCTTTCACGAGGCCTTTTATAAGGTGGAGTAATGCCACGCGCGTTGCCGAGCGAGCGAGCGCGTGCGTGGCCGATTGGTTAGCGCGCTTGACTGTCACACGGAGGGTCTAGGTTCGATTCCAGCCATTGGGATGTCCTTTTATTTATTCTTTCAATTTGGCGTTCTCGCAAGTTCGAGAACATTATCGTCTGATCGTGTTCCCAATGTTCTACGCACCGAAAGTTCTACGCCGAATGTTCCAGAAACCCACGAGTGTACATAAGGGACTCCGCACAACAAACAGAGTCAGTGTCGTCCCAGCGTGCGATCCTGCTGCTACACGGACTTAGACGCTCGCGATGCTCTGTTGTTATCTTCTAATCCCTTTTTGTTCTGGGCACAAGCTCGCCCCATTAAACGTTTAGTTGTTTTTTTTTAGTTAATATTCGCACCATCATTCGTCATTCGTGACAATCTTATTTCTCCACAGCTAATGGTATTGCGGCATTAATCGATAAGAACGCCAAGGAAGGAACCACAAAACAAGATGCGTCAACATAATGAACCACATTCTGTTTTTCTTAAGCTCTCAGTGAGTGTAGCTCCAAAGGCAGCTATTCAAATCTACGCGAAAATAAGGAAGAACTGCATTCAGGTATTCGCACTGACACTGTTGCCTAGTGTAAATTGTAACCGTGTAGTATTACTGTGTTTCTTATTTGCAGATGTGTTATTTTAGGACAAATATGTCACTCTCGTATTGAATGTTTGGGTTGATATTGTTTAGCATATTGAAAAAGAGTCGCCGCCTTACGGTGAAGTTTTCCTCTAATGACTTCAGTGCCAGTCCACCTCTACAGAGGGTGTCCATTTCTACGCCGAAAATAATTAAACTGGGCTCTTGGAGTTGTGTACTTATTTATCCGCCACAGCGTCAGGTACGCGTGTGACCTGATACACACGATGGAGCGTGTAATCAAAATTTTCATAAATAAATTGTGTAATTCCTCTTCAATGAAACAAATCAATAGTTATGTTTTAAAAGAGTGAAATATACTCCGTGATATTTGATGAATATTTAGGCACTGAAGTGACTGAGGTGCCGAAAAGCGACGAAGGTCATGCTTCATATTGTGGGTGGTCACGCTCTGACTGCGCGTCGGAAGAATAGTTTTCGGTGTTGTATTTTTTCTTGGATTTGCTAAGGTAGACAATTTAAATTCGCAAAAAATTGCCCAGAGAGTAGTTTTATGTTGTGCAAAGTCACGCTTTGACGTCGCGCCGTAGGCATAGTTTTCGGTTTTGCGTTGTAATATCTCTTAGACTTGTTAATGTAGACAGTTTAAATTTGGCAACAAATTGCCCGGAGAAGCATTTTATGTGTGATTCCAAACAACTGCCATAGCCTCTTTTTTGCTAAAAATGTGTGATTGAAATATGCCAGCGAAGACAAGTAGGCTTGCAGGTTAATTTGTAAATTTTAGACAAATATTTTTATAATTTTCTTGTCACAAATGACCAAAGTTGCACGATTCATCCCCATGCAGTGAACATTAGTAAACTATAGGTACATTCAGCGTTGTGATTGTTCTTTTGCGACACAAATGTCATAGTAAACTAGTTTTCAGAAAAATGAACGAAAATGTCATGACGTGTTTTGCACTTCGGTGTGTGTGCGTGCGGAAAAGGCCGACTGTGTGTGCAGGAGAGGCCAACTGATCAGCCTGAAAGAAGACGTTATCTTGTTATTCAACGCACATTTTTAGAGCGGGGCTCTTAGGCGCCCATTTTCTGCTTGAGAGGCGTCGTCCTCGCGGCGGCGTAACTGCGCGTTTTATTTGGGGACGTTTCCCATATTGACGACACACGTGACGTCAAGAAAATCACGAGTGATGTCAGGTATGACGTCACCCCAATTTAGTGACTTCACATGGCGGCTAAATTTGCCGGATATGTTTTTGCTAAATATACGTGGGAAATTTCCCCACGTATATCCCCACGTCGAAGCAACAGAAAGGACAGGACGTCATCCTGTCCTTTTCTGTTGCTTCGACTGTATTCATTTCTGCCCCAGTCTCGGGTTTATTCAACATGGAATAAAACAAACGCTTGAAGTCCGTATGCGGTTCTGTGTGCGTGAGTGTGCGTCTTTGGGGGGGGGGGGGCGAGTCTGGGGGAATGAATGGTGAGTGGTAAAAATGCAAAAAGTGAGAAAAGCGTAGAGGGCATGATGCGATACTCACGGTATATGATGTTCACCACATGTGAATGCTCAAGATGACATCATTCCTGGTCTGTATTGTTGGAAACGTTTCCAGCACCAAAGGTGCTTCATAGCGGCTGTCAATTACGCGTGTAACGTTCGAAAGTGCTAATACAGCGGACTGTTCCGGAAGCAAAATTAAAACTAATCGAGGAAACTGACAGGAAATGAAAGGGGTTATTGCAATCCTGATGGCCAGTTGCAGGAGAGGCGAAGAGGGAAATTATTTTATAACTAAAACAAAAACAGAGCGAAGAAGAGAACAATGTAAAAGGCAACCGGCAAGACACATCGCTGACTCTCAAGTGAAGTTAATTCATGTTGGCATCTTATAAATACCGTATACGTCACACAAACAAAAACAATGAAAAACACATAAAACATGCATTTCACGCGTTGATTACACCACCGTCACCTGAATGCCCTACGCGCTCTAAAAATTCTCGCTCTTTATCGGAAAGTAAAATCGAAAGGGCGCTTATACAGTCTGACCCCAGTCCCGCAATATCGAATGCTTTAATGAACTCCCGAGTGACTCTGCCCTTATATTTAAATACCACTTGGCATTGGTCAAATGCTGGGATGCAACCAAACTCTTTGCGTTGCACCCCGACTTACCACGTTAAAACCTTACAAACGTTGTGACGGGGTTTTCGCAGTGATTTCCCTTTACCCCCCATGGGGTGTGTACACCCTCCCCCCTTGTTTTTCTGAAGGCACCCCTTTAATTCGGAACAACTCCTCTATTGGTGGTTAAGTCGGTAAACACACTGGGTGTACTTTTCGTTGAATCATTATCGTGGAATGAGACGTTGAATATGTCCATGCAAAAGCTATAGTAAATCTATTGGTCTCTTTCGTAGAAACCGTTATGTCTTTCCAACAAGTGTAAAATTGCTTTTATATTACTCCTTGATTTATACTAACTACGTATATTGTCCTTTAGTTTGCGGCGAAACAACAAAACATAACTCAACAAGACTACTACTAACCCAAAAGAGGGCTATTCGTATTGTTTCAAATGTTTCTTTTTTGCATCCTTCCAAGGAACTCTCTTTCAAGCATTGTGTAATTCCTACTGAACAGCTGGACAGATTTAGGTTGTTGGTGACTTCTAATGTAGCTTTAAAACACAATACTTTTTTTTCATTTCTTCATTGTCATGTTTAACTAAGTTAGATGATAAATACGTTCCCCGCCATGGCGAGACCTGGAATGTTTCAACACCCCGTACTATTTATGGTTTTACATGTTTAAAGTATGTGGTGCCATCTTTACTAAATGAACTTGGACCAATTTATGTGTGTATATTTGGAAAGTCAAATCGAATGTTAAGGTCATACTACTACAATCCATTTTTTATATGATTCCGTGTAGTGTCACGCATGTGTTCTGAAATTGTTTCTGTCCGAGTGACCATGTGTCTTTTGGTTATCTTTCTACATAAGCAAGTAGAATGATTAGAGTGATATGCTGGTGTACCTTTGATTTTTTGGGTCCAGCGTATTTTTATCTTACGCTGTTTTTCAGCCAACGTGTGTATGGGAACTCGAACCTCGTCAAGCTGCAGTAGCAGCTTTTTGCCCTCTTTTCCACCATTTTTTTTCGTTTCTAAGGGAAAAAGGAAAACAAAAGACTATTATTATTATTATTATTATTATTATTATTATTATTATTATTATTATTATTATTATTATTATTATAAATACCTACGCTCGGAAGGGCAACTCTGCCTGGTTGGAGATTTTAACATCGATACCCTCAAACCCAGCAAATCCAAAGTTTGTGATTACTTAACGCTTTTGGCCGAATGTGGGATTGAGAGCACTATTAGCCTCCCCACGAGGGAAGAATTTCTGTCTGGGAGACTGGTCGTGTCTTGCATTGATCACATTAATATCAGGGCTCCGGACATCTTGGTGAAATCTGCAGTCATTACAGAAAAGCTCTCCGACCATTACTTTATTGACTGTCACCTACAACATCAAACAGGAAAGCAGAAGGGGATAAGTACAGAATCTGCGCGCGTAACAATTACAGATACGGTAAAATTTGATGCGTTGGTCGCTGCGTTTGACTGGGCTGGGTTCCTGCAGTCCGTTGCGCCATCTAGTTTGTACCCCGCTTTTGTTGAAACTTGGCAGTCATTTCACAGTGATTCAAAAAAAGAGGTCACTTTCAGGCACAGGTCATACAAGCCTTGGTTTAATACTGACATTGTGGCAGCCATTAAAACCAAGGAAGCCTTATGGGTGCGTTCTCGACGTGCGCCAAATAACACAAATTTAAGGGCAGAATTTACGTGTGCAAGGAACAGAGTAAACGCGCTTATCAGGTCTGCAAAACGACGTTATTTTCGGAAAAAGTTTTTTGAAACAAGGTCAAATGCGCGAGAGACATGGGACCTTATTAACGAATTCAGAGGACGCGCATCGAAACAGCCAGTCATCGACGCTTTGCGGAGGCACTTTGGAACGGATTTGCAATCAGTCGTAAATGATTTCAACAAGTTTTTTTCGGCTTCGTCAGGTACTGCAAGAGACGATGGTGATGTGTCAGCCAACTTGAGTGGTGACTTCAGAGTGGCTGCCTCTGCATTTTTGCCGTCTCTTGACCTTTGCGCATTGCGCTCCATTGTGTTTGGTATAAAAAGAAACAAGGCGCCTGGAGTCGATAACATCCGTGTTGGCGATTTGTGTCGAAACTTTGACGCTATCAAAGAGGTCCTAGTATGCATGATAAATAGTTTCTTATTATCCGGTGTCATACCTACGGACCTGAAAACGGCGCTGGTTAAACCGATTTTTAAGGGAGGAATGGCAGGTAAGCATGAATGCTATCGCCCTATTTCAATCCTACCATGCATCGGGGAAATACTTGAAAAACATCTATTCATTGTAATGTCTAGTTTCATCGATAGCTCTGACATTCTTTCTCGCAGCCAGTATGGCTTCGTGGCAGGAAGAAGCACACAGCTTCTGCTAGAAGACTTTTCTGATTTAATTCATAGCGCGTTTGAAAACAACCTTTTTTCCTGTGCCCTATTCTTGGACATATCGAAAGCCTTCGATACGGTTAGCCATAAACTGCTCCTTCAGAAACTCTATAATTTTGGCTTCCGTGGCCCCTTTTTTAATATACTTGAAAACTTTTTTATCGATCGCTCCCAAATCGTATCTGTCGGGCATTTTAAAAGTGCACAAGTAATGATAAAGGCTGGTGTCCCCCAGGGATCTGTTTTGTCACCGTTACTCTTTAACCTCTATGTGAACGATATTTCCACCAGAGTATCTAGTTGCGCCATATTTCAATATGCAGACGACACTGCACTGGTATCCCGTCATCTTAGATATGATATTGCCGTACGGCTATTGCAGGATGACGCGAAGCGAATAATGGACTGGTTCGGCGAGAATTTATTTACAATCAATGCATCGAAAACAAAATTGGTTTGCTTTAGAAACCCGCTCAAAAAAGTGAACCTCGACTTGCCAGTAGCATTACACTGTTCGAGTTGCCTTGACTGTGAGTGTCCTCATCTCGAGTATGTTGATCATGTTAAATATTTAGGGGTGTTATTTGATTCTGCCATGTCGTGGAACTCGCACTTGTCGTCTCTTTGTGGGAAACTTCGGAGCGTTAGTTGTATACTTTTCAATATTAGAGTTTTCATGCCATTTTTCGTGAGGAAGTCAATTGCACATGCCCTTGGCTATAGCTTACTTAGGTATGGCATTACAGTGTTCGGGAATTGCGCGCAACTGTGGCAAATTAAAATTGACCGTATATTAAAGGCTATGTTGAAGAGCGTAGGATATCAGATGGATTTTCCACCTGATATTAATGTTTTCGAATTTCTACAGATGCCAAATTTTTCTTCTCTATTTTTGCAAACTGTTGTGCTGCGACATTTCTGGAGTAATGACTTTAAGCGCCCCTCTGTACATCAAAGGAGTCTTCGCTGCACACCACGATTTCTTACCCCCTCTTGTGTTACGCGTTACGGCAAAAGAGTTCGGCCTTATTACGTACCCTTCGTTTTCAATAAACTTCCGGAGAGTGTCATCAACGCCAATACAAGGAGAAAGTTAAAAACATTGTTGGCCAATCTAAAAATTTAGCGCGATTACCCAAAATTTGCTTCTAGTACTTTGTGCCCCCTGTGTTGTCGAAATGTTACCTATTGTTTATTTCTTCATCTCTTTTACTAGCCACTTGATTTTTTTCGTCGTCCGACTTGCCGGGTACTGTCCCACAAGCCTCCTTTGGCTTGGACAGACCCGCATTTGTACTGTGACACTTTTTTTTTATATGTGGAATAAAATTATTATTATTATTGTTATTATTATTATTATTATTATTATTATTATTATTATTATTATTATTGATGTTGCTAGCTTTTTACAGGCCTCCGTCAGGTAATCTTTCGAGATTTTTTAACGAACTCCGAGGTACGCTTCACAGTTTTCGATCCATCGATGATACTTGTCTAATAGGCGACTTTAACATTGACACGCTTAAACCCTCCAAGTCTGTTGTTTGTGATTATCTTAACCTATTGGCGCTCTTTGGTATTGAAAATTTAATTCTTGCTCCTACCCGAGAAGAACTTTTAGAAGATCATCTTGTGGTGTCATGCCTTGATCATATTAATGTACGCGTACCGGATATAATTGCGAAATCAGCAGTAATAGAGCAAAAACTTTCTGACCACTACTTCGTGGCATGTCAACTTATACCACAACTCAATGTTAAATCACCAAAAGAGACAACAAAAATAATTGAAATAATTGATCGAACGAAGTTTGATAACTTGGTTAGGGCGAACGATTGGAACATTTTGTTATCGACTGACAACATTGACGACGTTTACAGAAGTCTTAAAGATAAATTTTGTGCATTTAGGGAACAAGCAAAAAAGGTCATTCCTGTGAGGAGACGTCGGAACGAACACGGCTGGCTAACTGGTGACATTCTACTAGAAATTAGGTATAAAGATGCCCTTTGGGCACGATGCCGACGTTCTCCAAATAATTCTCAGTTGAAGACAGAATTTCGCAGTACACGAAATCGTTTAAACGCGCTGATACGTTCGGCAAAAAGAAAATATTTTCGAAATAATTTTTTTTAAAGCAAGGTCAAATATAGCACATACTTGGTGTTTGGTGAATCAGCTACGAGGCAAGGGGATTAATAGGTCAATTGATCGCACACTCGAGAAAACATTCGGTCACGATACAACGCAACTGGTTGAGGATTTTAATAGATTCTTCGCTAAATTCTCCGGAGTAGCCCGAGATGATGCTGTTTTCAGCAGGGACTCTAGACTCAAATGTTTCCTCGGCTTTCCTTCCCCCGATGATGGAGCTTGATGTCAAAACTACGCTTTTCAGTTTCAAATCAAACAAGTGTCCTGGTGTAGATGGCATCACTGCAGAAGACCTGCAGAGGAATTATGATGTTATAAAACACGTGCTCCTTTATATGTTAAATGGTTTCATTTCTCGTGGAAAAATCCCAGATGATTTAAAGAGTGCCTTAGTAAAGCCTTTGTTCAAAGGTGGGGAGCGTAAAAGAATTAACAATTACCGCCCAATTTCAATCTGACCTTTTATAATTCAAATTTTGGAAAAGCATATTCTCAATACTATGACGTCGTACCTTGATAGCTTTGATATCCTATCGTCTAGACAATATGGGTTCGTCAGTGGCCGGGGGGACCCAGCCACTTCTGGAAGATTTTGCTGATGAACTCCATCTTGCTTTTGAAAGGCATCAAGTCGCGTGTGCACTTTTTATTGACGTGGCGAAAGCATTTGACACGGTCAACCATAGCATTCTACTTAAAAAATTGCATAAAATTGGATTCCGGATTCCGCGGCCCAATCCTTTCTCTGCTTCAGAACTTTTTGAGCGGCCGTACACAAGTAGTTTCTGTAAACAATACCCGAAGCTCCAAAGTAAATTTAAAAGCTGGAGTCCTTCAGGGATCTATTTTGTCGCCTCTTCTTTTCAACGTGTTTGTCAATGATATGTCCAACGCTGTCTCCACATGTAAACTATTCCAATACGCTGACGACACGGTACTGCTCTCGCTCCATCTTGATTATGTTCCAGCAATGACGCTACTCCAAAAAGACACGTGCTGCTTACTTGACTGGTTCAAAAGAAATTGTCTTGAGGTAAATATATCCAAAACTAAACTTGTCTGCTTTCACAATCCGCTAAGAAATATAACATTTGATCATCCCCTTTACATGCATACTTCTGACCGTGCAGACGGCAACTGCTGCCTTGTGTCTTATGCAGATCAGGTTAGGTATTTAGGAATTGAGTTTGATAGTGCTTTGTCATGGAATTTTCATATGTCTTATATCTGTAAAAACTGAGAAACGTGTCATGTTTACTCTATAATACAAGATCATTAATTCCTACATCAACCAAAAAGATGATAGCTCAAGCTTTAGCTTACACGGTTTTAAGGTATGGCATAACAATTTTCGGACATGGGTCTGTAGTATGGTGCCAAAAGGTTGATTCAGTTTTAAAAGGAATGTTTAAGAGTATTGCATATGGTCCATCGGCAGAAACCGAAGAAGAAAAACTAAAAGCTTTAGGTTTGCCGCTCTTCAATGCTTTATTGGTTAAGACTGTTGTACTGAAATATTTTTGGAACGATGACTATGAAGAACCCAATATAGTAACTAGATCACTTCGCCGGACCGAACGTTACAAAGTGCCTTCTATCACAACGAATTATGGAAAAAGAGTTCGCAATTACTATGTACCTTCAATCTTCAATGACCTGCCGGAAAACATATATGGTGTGGACTCTAAAAAAACTCAAACAAGTGCTCCAAGATTTCAATGGAACAACATAACTATGCGTGAGTGTGTGCGCGTGCGTGTTTTTTTTTACATGATTATTTATTGCATCACAGTGCATTTATTGATACTATGTGCATGGCATTTTTCATCATATTTATTGCATTACTGTGCAGATGCTGCATGGTGAGCTTGACACTGTTTGAGTTTCGGGGATATTGTGATTATGTCCAGTAGGGTGCTGTCCCACAAGCCTTTACTGGCTTTGACAGACCCGTGCCTCAACTTGAGAAATTATCCGCACAAATAAATATATTATTATTATTATTATTATTATTATTATTATTATTATTATTAATATTATTATTCTCAATGCCCCCCTAATCCCACCCTCTAAAAATTTAGACCCCCCCCCCCCCCCTTAGTTTTAATCCCTGGGGAAAACCCTGGCGTTTCCTGAGGCTTTAGTTAAGAAAACGTCCTGTTTGAGTGACATAACGGAATGATAACGGAATGAAGCAGACAATTCGTTCCACAGAAGTCACAAATTAATATTATTGTTTTTTATTGCACATAATGATTTATTTAAACACTGAATTTACACTTCTGCAGAACCCGGACAGCTTTTTTGGTGTTGAGAAAACCACATCAACACAAACTTACCGTCCCACGTTTTTGAGGTCATGCGAAATTTCGTGAAGGTACGGTAAAACAGTTACTTTTTTCACTTTTCGAAGCTCCAACGTAGAGTTACGACTTTATTCTTCGAAGCCCAAAACCTTTAACGCAGAAAGACCACATTGAACTTGAGGTTTATATAAAATCTACCAGAAAGTTTTCCTTCTTGGATCTAACTTGTGAAACGTGCTGGAGACACACACAAACAGCATTGGCTCTGCTTGAGTCACGATAATATAATTTATGCTTTATATTTATTCTCTGGTACTTTTCCGCTTCATGCATTGTCCATGCGGAAAACAGCTGCTTTCGAACGCCTCATGCGCAACCGACTTTGAACAAACGACTCGTGAGAAAACGACTTTACATAACCTTCCAAGTAAATTTGAAGTCATTGTAAAAGGAAATATGAATCTCCTGTACATTGTGTCTCCGTAGCCACAGCTGGTGCAAGACCTTCTACATCTACGAAATATACGTCGCCGCGTACAGCGTATGCTAAGGCAGGCGATTGTTTGCGGCAAGTTATACTTATTCCAGCTGCTTGCGCTCTTTGTCATCTCCTCCTTCTGGCGCCGAGCAAAGACGTCGGACTGCGGATCGCACGGTCCGGGGTTCGATTGCTGCTCAGCACCCCGGTGAATCTTTCTAGCTGCGAATAATTCTGCGTAATTGTGATATGTATGAGTTATCATGACTAAGAGGGCTTTCTAAATGCTTCGGATGCTTATGCGTTGCCTGCTATGGGATGTGCATGGTCTTTGTACCCTAGACCTGCCTGTAACGCTTTTTTTTCTGTTACGCTGGAGCGTGACACCTTTCGTATAAAATCCCACGCATAAACAGATTATGTGTTGAAGGGATGCTAAAGAGAACTTTTGAGCTCACAAAACAAGGCTGGCCGGATAGGTGGGACGCTGCAAAACCCCCCAAACATCACCCATACCGCAATATCTTAAACGAATCGCCGTATTTTTGGAAAAGAAGTGTGCGATTGAACATGGCAGACGAGATCGACAAGAAAAAGTCACGTCACGATTTCCGATCCCTCTCCTTTTCGCTACGTCCCTACAGAAGCGAGCCGGAGAGAAGCGAGGCCGCTTCCTTTCATTCTCAAATTCTCCCGGAGGACAATGACGTCAAAGAGCTTGCTTGAGCGCGGCCTTCTTTTCCAAAAGTACGGTCATTCGTTTGAGATATCGATGTTTAAATGATGTTTTGGAGTTCGTAGCGTCCAGTTCAATGTTTCTGCGGCCTTATTTTGCGAAATCCGAATTTCTGTTCAGTATCCCTTTAAGACATCGATGACAATAAAAAGGGGCTCTTTGCTTACCCCATTTTACTTTACACGTTTAAATTCGACATATCTCTTTCTTCCGAGCGGGGCACTTTTGTATTGTTCTAATGCCAGAGAAAATACTAATTTTTATGGACGCATTTATTGCAGATGTAATTTGGAAAACTACTGATGTCTCCTACGTTGCTCCCGAAACCTTCAATATCCTCCAAGGAAGGTCCAACACTTGATATATATCATAGACGTTTGTACTCTATATATAAAATGTTTGTTTGTACCTGCTGGTAGCTTCAAGAAACAGCGGAGGCTGTACGTGTAATCACGGAACAGGAAGATTTCACATATGGTTCTCATGCACTCGCTCCGATCTACAAAATAGCACATAATTTCAACAGCACATGGGCTACCTAATCTGACTATGATCAGGGTGGCAAAGTCCTTAGAGAAGATTCACTCTATCCTAAAAGATTCAGATCAAACTGCCATTTCCGTTATCACCCGGACCTCGTAGATCGCAAGACGACTTCTGCAGCGCCGAACCAGGTTTATATTTACGCAAGCATCACGTATTATTGAAATAGACAGTTTCAACGGGCAAAGTACCTACCACACTATGCAAAGTGCATTCATGGCGTTTATTTGAAATCTATTTTAAACGGAAAAGCATCTCCGATTGTCCAGAGCGGGCATTAGGTTGCGAATTCGTGCGCTATCAAACATCGACTGACTTCCTCCTAGCACACATTGTTCGCGCCACCCAGTCATCCACAGCAAAGCAGAGACAAAATACGTGACAGGTCCTACAATCTTAAAACCAATTAAGTTTAGGCCACTTATGAAAGAAGTGTTGATTCCAGAAAAAAAAATCATGCTACTCGGTTTCTTTTTTTTTTGTAAAGGCGCGTTAATTTTTTTTTATTTTTTTTTTGTTCTAAAGTCAAGTTAGAGCGAATGTCCCGGTGTTTTTCAAACGTTTCTCACTTCTTTTTCCACATGGAACCCGCAACATGTGCAAATGTTTGCTAGGAATTATCCACTGCTACATCAAAGGTGCGGCAATATTTGCACAAAACATTTCTTGAACACTACGTTTAAACTGTTTTCGTCGGTTTGAGTATTAATTGTTGTAGAAATACATCTTGCCAAATATTATTGTAGAAACAAATTCTGACCATATTTCGCTGTGAGTTTTAAATCATGTCTTGAATTATATTATTGATCAATAAAACATCTTAATGAAGCATAAACCGAGATATATAAAAATTAAAGAAATATCATTGTTTTTCTTGGTTATGCTGTATTTAGTTCAAAATTTGTTTGGCTATCAGTTACGTTGTGATTAGCGACAGTGTGGCTGACTTTTAGCTTTTAGAAATTAATCTTATAGCTTTCTTTTGAACCCTTTATAAACAATAAAGGTTTGCGCTAGTTCATGTCTACCAAATGAGGCAGACGAACACAATTGCTGCAAACATTTTAAAAACTTATTTTCACCTTTGAGATATCCCGTTATAACTTGTATCGAGTAACTGGATTATTTAAAAAGGTTTAATAAATTTCGACATAGAAGTTTTAATCTAGACTAGATCTGAGAAGTGTTTCACGTTACTCATAGTGTTATGTTGTATTACCCGCGTTTCAGCACGTATGACGCGCCCCTTATTTCTTTTGATCGCTCCTCCTCTGCCCACCCCTTCCCTCTCTGATAACATGCTATAAGTTACGCATGCCTGCCGGCCGCGCGCTCTTCTCGCTCGCTCCGTCATGGAATAAAGTCATTCCACCTCGCCACTCGCCGAGCTACTCTCGTCAATCCTGTTCGTCCACTCGCACGAACACTACACAATGGCGACGAGGACACCGAACCTGCCTTGGGATCATGACTTCTGAAGATGAACCAAGAGATGGCCAGCTAACCAACCGAGACAGCGCCGAAAGCACCGAAAGCGTCGTCGACGCCGAGGCCGTGACCACCAGTTTCGGGCAAGTGGAACATTTTCATGAGTCTACTAGTGACTGGCTCTCCTACGAAGAGCGCGTGTTATCTTTTCTACAAGCCAACAAAGTTCCGGCAGAACTGCAAGTAGACGCCTTCGTGAGTTTGATCGGACCGAAAACTTTCGCTCTTCTCAAGTCTTTGACTGCTCCGGAAACACCGCCGTGAGAGTCCTTTGAAGAATTGCGGCAACTACTGCGCAAACCATTTATCACCCAAGCCGTCCGTAATTGGCGAGAGAGCGAAATTTCACCGACGGTCGCAAACTGAAGATGAATCCATTTCAGAGTTCATGGCCGAGATACGACGACTCGCACAAACGTGCGAATTTGGGAACTTTCTTGATGAGTCACTTCGAGACCACTTTGTCTGCGGCCTCCGACGAGTAGATATCCAGCGGCACTTGTTCAGTGAAGATAGGCACCTCACATCCCAAAAAGCCATCGAACGTGCTTTGTCACTCGATGCAGCTGTCAAGAACGCATCAGCGCCCCACTCAAGGTCAGACAGCGCCGCCGAACTGAACAAGCTGCGCAGCTCGGGGCCCAAGCCAAGGTGATAACGGCGCATTGCTCTCGCTGCGGTTCACCCAAACACGAAGCCACGACGTGTCCACACGCACAAGCAACGTGTTACAAGTGTCACCGTCAGGGGCACATACAGAGAGCGTGCAAATCAAAGACAAGGTCGCCCAAGAAACGTTTTCCAGTCAGGTCCTTGGAATCCCAAGATGAGTTCCCTCTCAACGGCGTCAAAGCATCTGCTCGGTCTACGCCCATCATGGTTGAAGTTCAAGTTCAAGGCACTCCGTTGTCGATGGAACTGGACACGGGGGCAGCCGTATCGATTATTTCAAGCAGCCTTCACAAGCGACCTTTTCCAAGTCTGCGCCTCTAGAAAACACCTCTTCGGCTGCGCACATACACGGGACAAGTCATCAAGCCCAACGGCGTGCTACATGTCAACGTCGAAAGCAGCGGCACGGAAAAAAAACTTTTACCACTCTATGTTGTACCGCAGACCGGACAACCGCTTTTGGGACAAGAGTGGCTTCAACACGTCCAGCTTCACTGGGACCGCATTCGAGACTTCAACGCCGTCACGCGCGCCTCGCCAACTTCGAACAAGCCTCCAGCTGAACTTCAGCGGCTTCTGCAAAGATTCAAGCATACTTTCATCGACGAGCTCGGCAAAATCAATGGTGAGAAAGCCCGTCTTTATTTCAAAAAGGATCAAAACCTAGATTTTTGAAGGTTAGAACGGTACCGTTTGCATTACGTGCAGCCATAGAAGACGAATTTAATAAGCTTGAAACATTAGGCATAATCTCTCCCGTTGCCAGCAGTTAGTTTGCGACGCCTGTAGTGCCAGTCATCAAACGTGATGGTTCTATTAGACTTTGCGGCTACTATAAAGTCACGCTAAACCCAATCCTAGACTCCGAGAGCTATCCGCTCCCTAAATTCGAAGAATCATTTGCTCTCCTGGTCGGAGGAAAAAAGTTCTCGAAGCTAGACCTCAACCGAGCATACCAGCAGGTAGAAATGGATGAGTCATCGAAGAGTTACCTAACTTTGAACACTCACAAGGGGCTCTACGTCGTAAGTCGCCTTCCGTTTGGCATCGCGTCCGCACCGGCGATATTCCAGCGAATAATGGACAATATCTTGAATGGTCTCGAAGGAGTCACTTGTTACATCAATGACATTGTGGTAAGAGGAAAAACTGACTAAGAACACTTCCGCAATTTGGAGGCTGTGTTGCAACGGTTATCTGGGATAGGCGTCAAAGTAAAACTGTCGAAATGATAATTTTTCAAGGATAAGCTGCAGCACTTGGGGCATATCGGAAGCCGACGGCGTTCAGCCAGCTACTGATCAGGTCGAAGCTATCATGAAAGCGCCGAGGCCAGCTGACACGCACCAGTTGAAGTCGTTGCTGGGACTAGTGAATTACTACGGAAAATTTATTCCTAACCTTGCCAGCGTGGTTGCACCTCTCAACCGGCTTTTGCGCGGCGACGTGCGCTGGTCATGGAGCGACAAATGTTAATTAGCGTTCCAGGAAGTGAAGAGGCTGCTGTCCTCTCCGCCGGTGCTGACTCATTACGATCCTGGAGCACCGTTGCAGCTGTCCGGCGACGCCTCAGCGTACGGCGTCGGCGCGGTCCCGTCTCACGTCGCTCCAGATGGGCAGTGTCGTCCGATTGCTTAATCGTCACGGACTTTGAATAAAGCGGAAGAAGGCTACAGCCAAATAGAAAAGGAAGCGTTAGCACTGGTATTCGGTGTAAAACAATTTCATTACTACCTCTATGGGTGCAGTTTTGTTCTTGTAACGGACCATAAGCCCTTGCAGACCATCCTGGGACCGAAGACCGGCATCCCTACCCTAGCAGCAGCCAGACTACAGGGCAGTTCTCCTTTCCGCGTACACATTTACGCTAAAGCACAAGTCATCAAAGGAAAATGCCAATTCAGATTGCTTATCACGCCTGAATCTTCAAGGTCAAAACGGCGATAACGAAGAGCCGTCAGAAGAATGTTTCTTCTTACTACGCTTCAGTACGCTACCGGTTAACCACCATGACATGGCTCGCGAGACAAACAAAGACCCGGTGTTGAAGCAGATCGTGCAGTACGTGGCGAACAGTTGGCCGAATCGCGTCGAGTGACGATCTAAAGCCTTTTTTCTACAGGCGCTGCGAGTTCTCATTGCAGCAAGGGTGCCTAATGCTTGGTACCCGTGTCGTCATTCCGCGACGTTTCCAGTCCTTCATGCTTGAGGAGTTGCACCAAGGACACCACGGAGTTGTCAGGACAAAGGAGCTGGCACGAAGCTCCGTGTGGTGGCCGACCATTGATTAGGTCATCGAGCGACAAGTAGGCGCATGCCAGCCTTGCCAGCTGCAGTGTAATTTGCCTTGCCCTGCTCCGCTACACCCGTGGGCGTGGCCCACTCGTCCCTGGGAACGAGTCCACGTGGATTTTGCGGGACCTTATAGAGGTGTCATGCTGTTTCTTGTTGTGGATGCTCATTCGAAATGGCTGGAAGTCTTCACAATCAAGCAGAAAACTACCGAACGAAACATAGACTTTTTGCACGAACTATTTTGTCGTTTTGGGTTCCCAGAAACGCTCGTGTCAGATAATGGACCACACAATTCACGTCTGCTGAATTTGCAAGCTCCATGCGCAGGATCGGTACACGTCATATTCGCACGGCACCGTACCATCCAAGTAGTAATGGCCAAGCGGAACGTTTTGTCCAGTCTTTGAAGGCCGCACTGCGCAAGGATATAGCCCTCCCTGTGAACGAGGCACTGGCGGACTTTCTTTTGGCTTACCGGAACACTCCGCACACTAAAAGCGGGGAAGCGCCAGCCGTCCTATTGCTTGGCAGGCGTCTCCGCGTACGGCTAGATGTTGTCGAGCCTTCAACCAGGGAAACTGTTTCTGCAAGGCAGTTTACCCAGACGCTAAAACGGCGTTCAAATGGTCGGCTCGGTAAACGGTTCTCGGTAGACGACAGTGTGCGGGTCCGAAATTTTCGACGTGGTGACAGGTGGTTTAGAGTCACGATTTTAGCCCAAACCGGGCCGGTATCCTACAAGTTGTGTGTAACCACGCCGCGAGGTGTGTTTCAGTGGGTGCGGCACAAGGACCACATTGTTCTGGTGCCACCGGAAGGGGACATCTCCACGACACTGGGACCTTTCAGGAAATCCGAGGTACTAGAGGCCTGCCTGCAGACTCCAGCACCACGAGAAGTGTCTCCTGCTCGACCACCACCAGCGGAACCAGCTCAGCAAGAGGAGCGGCGATACCCTTCTCGCCAACGAAGACCACCGGACCGCTACGCGCCCTAGCCTATTGTTGAGTGTAGAACAAACTTATTTAGGCCCGAGGAGTGTTATGTTGATACGCGCGTTTCAGCACGTATGACGCGCCCCTTTTTTCTTTTGATCGCTCCTCCTCTGCCTACCCTTTTCCTCTCTGATAACATGCTATAAGTTACGCATGCCTCCCGGCCGCGCGCTCTTCTAGCTCGCTCCGTCATGGAATAAAGTCATTCCACCTCGCCACTCGCCGAGCTACTCTCGTCAATCCTGTTCGTCCACTCGCACGAACACTACACAATGGCGACGAGGACACCGAACCTGCCTTGGGATCATGACTTCTGAAGATGAACCAAGAGCAAGGGGGTTGTTGTTTGGTTAAGAGTTCAGGATTTTTTATGCTTTCCATTGATGTTGGATATAGACAAGACGGACCGGCCAGTCTTGTTTTTTTGCTACTACTTCGTGTAAATGCAATAGTCGTTAGTGTCATCAACAAAAGGTTTCAAAGTTATCGCGGGATTGGAGACTTTAATCATCAGGAGGGGCCCAGTTATACTGAACTCAAGAAACCATTGGTACAATGCATGTTCTCTTTTCTTCCTTGAGATAAACAAAAATTATTTAAAAGTTAGTTGTTATGTGTTTTGAAGTTATATGACATCTGCTTCTGAGCGAAGTTGAAGCAGATATATTGATTAGCTTTAGCGTTCTGTACCTAAACTGGAATCAACATTCCGCATTTCAATTCGCGTGTTACTTTTGCTAAGTAATGGGCCAAAATTGTCACATTCCCACTTGACGACAATATAATTCAGTGTGTAATTTTAGTAACATTCTTTTTGAATCTCGTCAGGCTCATGCCAATTTTGACATACAGTTTTTTGCAGCAAAAATAAGCAGGCCTTGTGATTAACCCCTAGGAGCAGAACACTATTAATAATATTAATGTCTTTATTTTCAACAAATATAATCATAAACGTGAAATGGGGGAACACAGCATCGTTGCATGCTCAAAAAGCCTGATCGTTAGCAGTTATACAATGCATTTTTCAACCATGCTATCAACAGCTTCCAGTGGTATTGATAATTGTGAAAAAAAGTTGATCATGGGCGAAAGTTTATCAATTTCGGAAGATAATATTACATGATTATAATGCAATGAAATGCAAAGGTGCAAGCGAGCTGGAGAGGTACCGGGTTCGATACCCAGACCAGGCGGATTTTTTCAGTCGCGCACCAGTCACCTAGCTGTGTTTGGAGATTTGTGTTTGTCCTTTGTCCCTCTTGTTCCCCTTCTCCAGGGATTATTTTCGTCATAATATTACATATTTTCTTATGAAATATTTTGATCTCCACATTAAATTGAACTTTATAATCGTCTTCACTAAACCTAAATTTAAAAGACGCTTTAGCTTTTGTTGTTAAATTTCTTTTTAATTTACAGGGGCGGTGCGACGCTGAAATACCGTTGAAAATTAATCTTTTGACGTTCATAAGCTACGAAACACGGGTTAGTTTTACAGCGTCAGCTGTACTGGGCTTGTTGTACAAGGTGAGTATCGTGTTTCCAAAAACGAACGCTGCACGCGCACGGCTATGCAGGCGGCTTTGGAGCTGGGAGAGGGCGAGCACAGCAGTGATACGAACACTGCCTACAATACAAAGCCGGAGCGCTCGGAGAGATGAAGTCATTCTACGTCAGATCTGGCGTCCAAAGGATTAAATTTTCTGAGGCGTCGACTTCAATACCAGCGCCCTATCGCTCCCCCCCCCCCCCCCCCCCTCCTCCCCAGTTATTCAGACGGTCACGTCCTGTCACGTCATAGCTGAAATTGTCGCCTGGACAGCGACGGAAGGCCAAATGCGCAGGCGTCGGCGTTCGACGCCCAATAAAAAGCCCAGCGCGGTTTTTTTCTTCTTCTTTCGACATTTTCTTCCGTCGTTATGGTCTTGACCGCGTCATTGTGTCAATAATGCGCACTTGTTTTCCTTATACGTCTTCAACGGCACACCGATTCAGTCGAAATATTGCGTACGTCGGTGCCAAAGTCATTACACCGGAGGCCCAAAGGTGACTGCGTTCCGATTTCAAAACGAGAATGATCTTCATGATTTTTGGGTATACGAGTGATCCCGCATGCCAACTTCGTCATCTCAGGCCACACCAGGGTGAGAACGTCACTATTTGTTTTAGTCGTTGTTTGCTCTTGTAGAAAGCAAAGAAAAGCAGAAGTGTAGTCACACATGAGTGGAAGCAAAAGTGCGAGTGGCTTCGCGAAAGGGAACGTTTTGATATTCCAGAAGCTTGTCGTGCTGTTCCTTGTCGAGACCAATACACGTAATGTCATCTTCTTTGAATGTACGACTCATCTCCTTTGGCGCACGGTTATGATGTTTCATTAGTTTCCAAAAGTGCTTGAGTTCATCAATTGAATGAAACACACTGCTTTCACTCGTTTGTTCACTCACGTAGCCTCTTCGCTCCTGCTTACATGAAGGCACTTCTATATTTTAAGTGTGCGAGCTTCACTTCACGGATGCTGAAGGTATTTGGAAAATGCCCACGTCGACGACGATTACGGGCGCGTGTTGGCTGCGACACTGAGTTGTCCATGCCTCAGTAATGGAGCAGTTCCGTTGAAACACCCGGGATATCCGATCTACGTGTCAAGTGCGCACAGCAGGAGACAAGACAAGATACAAGCTCAAATATAAAGTGAATGGATGCCGCTGCTCTGCAAGCCGCCGTTGCAGAACTGTTTTTCGGTTCTGATTACTGTTATGCGTAGATGATTGCCTGTGAAATTATTTGTTTGCTCAAGTCTTGCGAAATTTAGGCTAAGGATACGTGAGAGGTATTTTGAAGGAGATAAATACCCAGTTTATTACTCCAGCTTTCGATGTAAATGCTTGAAGCTGCAGAACATTATCTAGTATAATATGCCTAGGTTTTATATGTTTTTTTTATTATAACCACTGTTGTTCAGTTTCACGTCAAAAAAAAGGCTCTAGGAACACCTAAGCACTTTCTATGAGTTGTGAATGCGAAAGCATACAAGCCGCTCGTCCGCTCCCTTATTTCATCTGTGGCGTACTTTCCGTCGCCGGACAGCCCGCACTTTCTCCTGAGCGCGCTGACCTTGGACGCTCCGTGTTAACGGTGCTCTCACGGTCGCGCAGCGCCAAGGGGTGAGCGGTCGTTGAAACTCACGCGCAGCGACCAATGAGAGCATCGTCGACGCGCGCTAGCCAATGGGATTAAAGCTGAAGAATTTAGGTGCGTTGGGTTGCTTTTCGAATGGTTTCATAGTTGGGAGCTGGCTTCACTTGGAGAAAAGATTTAAGGTGCCGTTTGGCGCGCCTCGCTCCATGAGACAGTTAATGCTTTCGCATTAAAAAGCAAAACCTATGTTGCATTAAAGATGACGCACACGAAGTATTCTAGTTTCGAAAAATGTAAAGTTTTGGCCAGCGCTCTGATAAAAATCTGACTTACCAACTGGACGGAATTTTCTTCAATTTATGTTTGTTGTGCTTGCTCCTACAAATAAGCAGTGTTGTGAAACATCAACTGTATTGCATTACGCAAATTTTAAATAGGTTGCCTACCTAGCGCATGTAGCATTACAGGTGTCAAGTTCAGTTGAAGCCACGATAATGTTCGTTTAGATGTTCGCGCGTGTGATGAAGAAGTATTCTTGCGAAATGTATGTCAAGGTGTAAGACAGCCGTTTTTACTTACGTGCCTTTTTCAGAAATAAATCTGCTGAAGCTCAAGAATAAAATTCTTGAAAAATAAAATAATTACTTCGAAGGCAACACATTTAAGTACCTTAAGTTTTGTTGACTAGCTTTTTCTTCTACAAGAAAGCTCAACACCTGAGTCAGCATCTGAGTACTATTGCTACTGGAAACTGAGTCCCCCATTTGCAGCAATAACTACACCATATTACCACTTAAACAAACCAATCACATCGTTCTCAAGAATCTTGACGTGCGCAATTTCGTCTTGCGTTTTCTATGATTATATATCATAACAATAATCTTCCAAAGGAATATTACTGTGTGCCGTTAAACATGTTTCTACTTCAATAATTGTGTATAGCTTGTATTTCATCTAATAAATCAAGTTGTGACTGTCAAACGTCCATTCGTACAATACTCAATCTACACTTCAAGCCTCTTTTTTTTTGCGCTATACCGGAAGGTATTTGATCGCCTTCTGCGCAGTGAAATAGGTTTCCGAGTCTCATTGGTGTTTATAAAATGACTTAGTTAAACATATAAGATAGAGCGAAAACGACAAGGACAACAAGTATACAGGACAAGCGCTAACTTTCAACAAGCTTTACTCAGGAACACCAAGCATATATATAAACACGACAGGTAAAGCAGCACTACATAAAAGTTGACTAATTTTGTGCACAATCATTCAAAAACTGAAACTCATTACTATGAGGTACAATAGAAGTGTTGCTGATACATGCCGTCCCACTTTTTTTTATAAAGAATGCTTCCAATAGCTCTCGAGCGACCGTCTCTCGGCCTTTTTTGTATGTTTAACTAAAATTAACCAACTAGTCCAACAACGCACCCTACTAAATAAAATGACTTCTTGGTCATGGGTGCGTTGCTGTCTACTACACTCGTTCTTACGACAGCATAACCATCGCAATTCACTCACCTGTCTACTGTACCGCGACGTCCGTCGGCCAACGCCCGTGGTGTCAAAGCAGGAGAACGACGACCTGATCTTCCAGGCAGTGTTGGTGATACCCTCTCTCGTTCGCTGATAATAGTCGCGTTTGAGGCGCACCTAGTTCGGCCAATTGCTGTTGCCCTGGGGCTCATGCAATCGCCCTCTTCGCCACCTGCTCTTTATCTCCTCACTTACCTTCGGTCGCCCGTTTCCTCGGCGGTCTAAGCCTTTGCGCGCAAGAATGGGGCGGCCGAGACATACGCCGGAGCAAGCAGCGGCTGCTCGACGGTGTAAACACGCCCGGGAGAAAGTTGTCAATGTGTAGGCACCGAAGGTCTCCCGCTGGGAGTTAGAATGGAACGCAGTCCATGTCAATATCTTGCTGTGCGTGCGTGCAAAGAGGCGCGTAGGTACGAATAGACCGATATCACTAAGCGTTCGGCGCATGCGTGATGCCGCCACAACTTTAGTTCACACACTCTAAGAAAAGATGACTACAGTGGGTAGTCAAATGGCGCTTTGGAGGCTTTGACTACCCCGAAGGGCGAGTTACTAGCCTTCGGGCAAAGTGACGACCCCAAACCGCTGTGGAATTACTACATTTCTGCAGGTGACGACAGGGGGATGGCCACTTTCGAATCCAATATTCACGTGCGGGCCGTCGTAAATGATATTAGTAACTTACATAACTACAAAAAAAACTATAAATTACATGCTTCCTCAGCTTTCGTGATCCTTTAAGATCCGCCAAGATCACATCTGTTGTGCAGTTCGCGTTGTAGGAAATCGCGTACCGCCGCGTATTCGCCGTTTCCCACGTGGTCCGTCAACAACCCGAGTCCAGCCTGGTTCTTTCACGGGAGCGGGATTCCGCTCTCAGTTTATCGGTACAATAAAACACAACGCTACAAAACACTCAATCTAAACTACAAATACAAGCTACATTACACAAATATTTACAAACGCACGTTAAACCCAAAGCTAAACACAAAGAAGGCCCAAAGGCCTCGTGTCCCGCGATATACTAGATCCGGTCGCCACCCACCTGCCTGCCTGCGTCTCGGTCTCGTCCGGAGTTCTAAGCTCTTGTCGTACCTGAGCGCGTTTTAAGCGTTGACTCGCATGCGTATATTGTGCCATCGGTGCCGTCACCCTCGCAAAATATTTCCAAATAGCGCTCCTCTCTCTTCGTTTTGGTGCCGTTTCCCGTTCGTTCTTCTATCCGCCATAACACGGATGGGCGAACGTGAAAGTGAGCACAGTTTTGGTTAAAGCCGCCATGCAGCTATGTCGCTGTCAATGGGCGTTGCTTACCGAAATCGAAACCAAAACTTACGCTTGCGAATACGTTCTCGACTATTCGATTAATTTCGAATATTCGTTTAACGACGAATATTCGAAAAATAACAAAGACTTAGTTTACGAATCGAATACGAATATTAAATGTGCAATATTCGATTCCTATTGGAAATTTCGAATATTCGCCCACCCCATAAAATAACCATTAAAGGCATTCGCTAGTGGTCGTATTGTTAATTCTATGCCATTAAGATAATAGAAAAAATTGTAAGGGCGCAGGCGAGCTGGTGAATATTAACCATGTTGAAATAACCTGAGACTGGGGTAGAGAAGAAGCATCAAATCGTAGAAGGGACAGAAAATAGACGTCGTCCTGTCTATTTTCTGCCCCTTCTACGATTTGATGTTTCTTCTCTACCCCAGTCTCAGGTTATTTCAACATGGTTAGGATAAAGTTTTTCACTTTGATTTGGACCCCGGTATATAAGACGCGTAGCATCTTACGGCGTTCCCGAAACCGTCTACTTTGGACGCGTTTTTGAATTTGGTTTTTCTCAAAGTACACTTTTACGCCAACGGTCCTGCTTCCCGTCGTCAAAGCCCGCAACTGCCGCCTCGCCTCCTTCGTAGAAGGGACGGAAGGGTGGCACTCGCCGGCGAAATTGAAAAACCTGCTGCTCGAGGGACATTGCAAAAAGAAGTTTTTTATTATTGTGTTTACCTTTATTATGAGAAGACTGCAGAGCGGTGCTCGTTTGTTGCGCACTCCAGTCACAATAACAGTTTGTACGTGAGAGCAAATATAAAATATATAAACATATTCTCTCAACCTGCACCATTAGAAGGTATAATAGGTTTCATCCAATTTAATATAAAAGAAAAGGATCTCAACAGACGAAGACGATTTTTTTTTTGAAAGCGGGACATCTGTTGCAAAGATGATCTCCGATACGAAAGCGAAACTTCCAAATCTGTCCGAATTCAGTGTTTTTAGAGAGCGCCATAAAGTTATGCATGTATATTATATCTCTCTAATGCGAGTCTATTTAGTGATTTGGTGCGACACGCAGTACTTTTCTAAGTGAAACTTTCAATTTACTAATTTATATGTTGCCTGCTTGATATGAATAGTAAGATAACAATTCCAAACATTATCAATTTCCCCAAATAGAGACTTTGGCAGAAAGAAGTACAAAATTAACTTTTTTTTTCCCCGCGATGCATAGTTTTAGCTCGAACGATGTGGCGACCCTTCAAAAACACATATTGAATATTGAACTTATGTAAGTACAGCCTGCTGTTTATTGTTGCCTATATTGATTTTAATCCTATACTTACTAACGACTTGTTAATATCTTTTTTACACATACATTTGTCAAACGCCTTTATTCGAGAAGCTGAGTGCATAAGCTCCTCGACTTGTGGCGTTTGATAAATATCACAACTTTGGCATATTAATAATAATCTTTATATGGACTCCTTGAGTCGCGGGTGGAAGGGCAAAAGGTAAACTATTTTACCTGACGAGGCCCCACCACCCTGTACATAGCTCAGCAGCATATAGCAGTAAACGCAAAGAAAACTATGGAGTCAATATCGTGTCCAGAAAACAATATTCTTAAACAAAAAATACATAAAACTGTAATAATAAAATTAAGCAAATATAAATAATAATATACATAAAAAGGCCCTTCATAGAATTGGCAGTAATAAACTGCTAGGAATTTGTCGCTTACAAAGCAAAGAATCGGTTAACAAGTATAAACACAAAAAACAAAAAACTGATAATCAGCCCCATAAATAGACCGATAATGATTAAATAAACAGTTTCACTACACTGCTCATAAAATGGCAGGAGATAACATTTCATATTTTTCTTGAAGATGAAAATGTGAATTAGAAGTTCTTATTAACTCAATGATATCGGGGTGGTTGTTTAGGAGCTCGAAGATTTTGTAAGTTATTGCTTGGGAACCGTAATTTGTTCGTATTTTGAGTTTCATGTAGATTTAGTTTTTCAGATTATATCGTCACGAGTGACAATTGATGAGGTGAAGATAACTGAAGAAACTAAACGTTTAATGGGGCGAACGTGCGCCCAAAACAAAAAGGAATCAGAAGAAAACAGCAGAGCGTCGCGGGCGTTGATGTCGGCGAAACCGCAGGATCGAGGGCAGGGGCGAGACTGACTTTGTCTCGCTACGCGAAGCCCCTTATGTACACGCGTGGGCTTCTGGATTGGTTGGCGTAGAAGGTTCGACGCGTAGAATATTCTAACCTCGCATTAGCCAACGCGGTTCTGGAATTTACCAGAACATCACATTAGAGACAACAAATATCCGTACCCGCGGCCAGAAATCGAACCCTGGCTTTCTGCGAGGAAGGAGAGCGTGATAACCGTTAGGCCACGAGCGCGCTGCCTGCTTGGTCAGCTGCGCTCGCGGCATTATTCCCCCCTTTAAAAAAGTGCATCGTCTCGATGCAGCACGAAACGAAAGCACAGATCCACAGCAAAAGGAAAGCAGAGACGCGAGCCACAGTTCACAGTTCACTCTTTGACGAGAGTCCACAGTTCTATCGTTCGTAGTACGGCTTGAGCCGGACGATGTGCACCACCTCGGGTCGTGGCTGGCGTCTTGCAGGTGGGCGCGTTCCGTCGGGTAGAGCTTCGTAGCTCAGATCGCCGAGGCGTCGAATGATTTTGTAGGGTCCGAAGTAGCCTTTGAGAAGCTTCTCGCTGAGTCCGCGGCGCCGTATTGGTGCTCACACCCATACCCGGTCTCCGGGTTCAAAGTGGACGTCCCGGCGACGAAGTTTATACCGGCGTGCGTCGACTCGCTGTTGATTGTCTTTTCACGATCTCGTTCGTCGAACTCAATCTGCCAGTACCCACTCTTCAGGTCCATTGACGAAAAGTATCGGGCGTGGCGCAGCCGGCCCAGAGTGTCGTCGATGCGTGGCAGCGGGTAGACGTCCTTTTTTGTTATGGCATTTAGTCGGCGATAGTCCACGCAGAACCGAAGAGTCCCGTCTTTCTTTTTCACCAGGACTACCGGTGAAGCCCACGGACTGCTTGAGGGCTGGGCATTGTCGTCGTCGAGCATTTCTTGGACCTGCTACTGGAGGACTTCTATCTCTTTCACAGAGACACGGTACGGCGACCGATGAACAGGAAGCGCGTTGTCTTCAGTGACAGTTCGGTGTTTCTCAACGGCCTTTTGGCGCACCTTCGACGACGTGGAGAAGCACTCATTGAACTCGGCGAGAAGGTCACTGAGTTGTCGTCGTTGTGGGGTAGGCAGGGTTGGGTCGATGTCAAACTGCGAAGGCGGCGTTATCTTGGGTGGCCACGAAGAGAGGTCTTCTGATATTCCGGCGATTGCTGCTGAGTCCGGAAGTTCCTCGGCGTGACCCACGACGGTGCCTTTCGTAAGGTGCTGGGCCTCCTGTCAGAAGTTCGTCACGGGTGCGACAGTGTGTCCGCTTTGGAGCTCCGCGACGCCTCTTGCGATGCCGATCCCTCTTCCTAGAAGCAACTGGAGGCTTCCTTCGAGCAGAACGTCGCCGCAGAAAGTCTCATCAACCCCGACGGGTACGAAAACACTAGACCGCTGCGGTAGGTTCACGTGGTTTGCGAGGAATCGTACCGCGGATGACGTCGCTTTGAGTTCGTCCGGTGGTGGAGCAGGTTTTCGTAGCGTCAGCCGGTTTGCTTCGAGGTCGATGACGGCGCCATATTCGCAGAGAGTTAATTCCGAGGATAACGTCCCTCGAACAGTCTTGCAGAACGACGAACTTGACAGGGCACGTCTCACCGTGGATTTCGGCTCGAACAGTGCACCTCCCGACAGGTGTAATGAGGTGTCCTCCAGCAGTTCGTATCTGCGGCCCCTCCTATGGCGTTGTTACTTTTCGAAGGCGGCAAGAGAGCCTCCCACTCAATACTGAGTAGTCTGCTCCGGTGTCCACGAGTGCCGATGCGTCGTGGCCCTCGATAATAACGTTTAGGTTATTGGACACCGATACATGCGCGTCGTTGTGATGTGGGGCGTTGGGAGAGTGGGAGCGCACCGTCGTTCTTGGAGGCTCTTTGCTTCGGTCGTCTTCGGCTACGCCACCTCCAGGCTTTGCCACACTTAGTTTTGCCGACGAGATTGCGGCGACAGGCTGTCCCGACGATAGCGGCGGAAGGGCGAAAGCGCACATCGAGGCAAAGGCGAACAGGAACCTCGGGGTGGAGTTTTTGCGTTACATTAGGGGAATAACTGCGTCGAGTTAGTTGAAGAAGAAAGAATTTATATACAATATTTACATGATGGTTCCGCTTGCTTTTGGAGCGCCGTAGCTGTCATTGTGCCTTCTTTTTCGTGGCATATCTCCTTTTCCTCTTCTTCTATATACGATAATTTTCAACTAACTCCCCCCAAAATGAGCGAATGCTCATTCTTGCAATTCCAGCGGGTATAATAACTGTATCGGACGACGGAGCTCTCCCCCACTGGGCAGCACAATCCTGCATGCTCGAACCTTGCCGTCCTTTCCTGGGAAAGTATCTTTAACTCTGCAGATTTTCCACATCTGCCGTGGGAGTCGGTCGTCTTTGAGAAGGGCGATGTCATCGGTTTGTAAACCACTTGAACTTCTGGGTTTGGTGATGTGAGCTGACCTCAGTTCTAGCAAATATTCAGATCTCCATCTTCTCCAAAATTGCTCTATAATAGTGCATCGATATTTCCAAAGTCGCGCTAAGTGTCCAGAACTTGCTTCATCTTTTGCTGGTAAGTGATGTGGGGAAGGGTGGTCAGTTTACGTCCCAATAAAAAGTGTGCTGGAGATAGAGCCTCTAGTTCTTTAGGGTTGTTGTAAATGTACGTCACTGGACGGGAGTTGACTACAGCTTCTACCTCAGTGAGGACCGTGGCCAGTTCTTCGAAATTCAGACTACTAGGGCCCAGAACCTTGCGTAGTGAGACTTTGACCGACCTCACTAGTCTCTCCCAAAAACCGCCCCACCATGCGGCTCTTTCTACAATTGTTTTCCACCTAATCCTGTGATTCGCAAAGTAGGTCTGCCCTTCCTCTCCTTGTATTGCTTCAAACATTTGTCTGATGTCTTTAGCGGCTCGTTTGAACGTTCAAGCGTTATCTGAATAAATCGTTTTTGCGATGCCTCGGCGTGCAACGAAGCGTTTGAACGCCAACAAAAATGCTGTTGTCGATAGGTCACTCACAAGTTCGAGGTGCACGGCACGTGTTACGGCACAAGTGAACAGTGCGATGTAAACCTTGCTACTTTCGTAGTGATGTCGACATATCAAAGGTCCTGCGAAATCCACTCCAGTAGTTTCGAATGGTTCGCATCTTGAAACTCTGTCGGCTGGTAGTGGAGCTACCGGCTCTGAGGCAGGTGCACAGCTTTTTTTTTGGCAAGTTAAACAGCGACGTATTGCTTTCTGTATGACTTGTCTTGCCTTTATAATCCAGTAAGTTTCCCGTAGCTGCGTCAAAGTGTCTTGAACTCCGGCGTGCAGCAGTCGACGATGTTCTTCCTCAATGAGAAGGGTAGTGAACCGGTGATTTGCAGGTAGAATTATTGGGTGTTTTACGCTTTCCTCATTGCTACTGCATTGTAAACGACCACCAACTCTCATAATATCATCATTGCCAATAATTGGGTTGAACGACTTGATTTTTGAATTTTTGTCAACTGGCTGCTGATCTTTTAGGAGTACGATTTCCTTCGGGAAAGCCTGCATTTGTGTAGCCGCTATCCAGTATTTTTCTGCGTCTATGATTTCATCGCTTGTCAGCGCTCCCCTGCGTTGTCCTTGTTGTTTTATGTTGTTTACAAAGCGTTTAATCCAGGCCGTTACTCGAACCAACTTATTAAATGAACTTTAGTTTTCCAAGTTTATCAGATGAATTTCGTCGGGTATTGTGAGTTGAACAACAGTATCTTTCTTTTCTTCAGCCTTGTATTCTTCGCATTCTGGTCTTTCCTCAACTTGATTTGGCCAGGATGATTCCGAGCATTGAAGCCAAATGGGTCCATTCCACCATATGTTGTTCTCAACCAGAGCACTTGGCATGAGTCCACGCGTTAAAAGATCTGCTGGGTTTTCTGAACCAGGACAATGTCTCCAGTTGATTGGTTCCGTCAGACCTTGGATCTCTGAGACGCGATTTGCAATAAACTGCTTCCACCGGTTTGCAGAACTATGAATCCAATAAGAGACGATCATCGAGTCAGTCCACAAATACACTGGGAGTCCTTCCATCTTCAACTTCTTTGTTAGAGAATGCGCCAAACGAGCGCCAATTAATGCTCCCATAAGCTCTAGTCGCGGAAGGGTCAACCGCTTGAAGGGTGCCACTCTCGATTTCGCCATTACAATGGTCACACACTTTCTCCCTCTTCCTCTTTCGATGCCACGTACGCTACAGCGCCGTACGCTTTTGTGCTAGCATCGCAGAAGACGTGCAATGCATTTTCTGTTTTGTCTTTGTTGAAGTCGCGAACGATGAGTCTTGGAACAGCGACGTACTTCAAGGCAGTGATGTCTGTACACCACTTGACCCATTCTTCGTATAAGTCTGAAGGTAACACCTCATCCCACTCAACTCCTCGCTCCCAAAGTTGTGTAAATAGCATTTTTATGGTTGTCACGGAGGGAGCAAGAAAACCCATAGGGTCAAATATGCGAGCTGTTGCTTGAAGTACGAAGCGTTTGCTGTCTTCACGTGAGCACAGAAAGTCAATTAGAGGTTCTATGTCGAAATTGATTATGTCTGCTTGTGCTTCCCAACCAATGCCTAGAACCTTTGTTCGGCCAATTTGTTCGGGTAGTGGTACTTGGCCGTACTTCCTTTAATTCCGATAACAACCTTGGTTCATTTGATTTCCACTTTCAAAGATGCATTCCCGCCTTTTCTAGTATCTTTGTTGCTTCTCTGCACAGTACCTGGGCTCCTTCCAAATCATCGGCGCCAGTTACCAGGTCGTCAACATACATGTGCTGTTTTAGAGTATTCGAGGTATCGGGAAATTCTTCGTTCATCAAATCGAAATGGTGTCTCAACGTTGCTGCCAGGAGAAACGGACTTGATGTTGCCCTAAATGGAACTCTGGTCATACTCCATGTTGTTATAGGCGGAAGTTGATGTCCTTGGTGTGGAGTAGTTTCGTACCATAAAAAACGTAAGGCATCTCTGTCTCGCTCCGCCAACATCACCTGTAAAAACAGCATTCTCGATGTCTGCCATTACGACGACATTGTGAGTACGAAACTCGATCAGCAGGTCTATTAATTCAGGATTTAAGTTCATTCCACTGGATAAGGTGTCATTCAGTGAAAGTTCCCCTGCAGCGCTGGAGGACGCGTTGAATACCACCCGTAATTTTGTTGTAAGTCGTTCCTGTCGCACAACCGCTTGGTGTGGAATGTAATATACAGGATTTCCGCTTTTTTCATTACTTTGAACCTTTTCTGCAAACCCATTGACAAAATATTCCCGTATTGCTGTGTCGTAGTCTCTCATGAGCGCTTTGCTTTTGATGAGGCGTCCAGTCAGTGATCGGAGTCGTCGTTCTGCGTTCTCTTTGTTGTCTTTGAGCATATCAACTTTATCATTCCATGGGAGGAAAACTTGGTATCGTCCGTCTTCATATTTTACGCTCTTTTTAAAGTCTTCAAATTGAGCAATTTCGTTGGTTGACGTTTCTTGTTCCTTAATTCCGATATGCTCCAGTTCCCAGAACGATCGCAATTGTGTTGATATCTCAGTTGCGTCAGCTGTCGTAACCTTCATCACTCCAGTAATTGATCAGTAGATAGCAGTAGATGATCTTGAGGACATGGGCCCTTGTAGAGTCCAACCGAGGATGGTGTTGACGGCCATCAATCCTGTTTTCAGGCGTCTCACGCTTCCACTTACCACGTCTTAATAGTGGTCGGCTCCGCTTAGTAGGCTGAATCCGTTTTCACATTCGTCGTTGTTGAGAGACGTATCAGCAAGCAGCATGTCTTCTGGTATGTCCAGCGTGACGTCTGGTGGTGTGTGAATGATGTCAGCACATATCTGTGGGACTTCTAGGGCTTCAATTCGTACGTCCTTTCTGTTATTTTGGTTGGGCAGCCATAGCTCTACTCTTCGACACTTTCTTAAAGCCGTTGCAGCGCCTTCTCCAAAGGTGAAGATCGTTAGGTCCTCTTCTCCTAAAACGTTCAGGTGAAGTTTCTTTGAGATGTCTCGTCTCACAAAATTGCGTTGGCTTCCGCCATCAATGAGAAGCCGGACAAGCACACGGTTTTGTTCACCTTCTGCCGATGCTTTTGCCGTTTGTAGAAGGACTTGGCAAGGCCCTCTGTTTTTGCTATTCGTTGCCTTTAGAGAGGACTGCAGCACTGTATCGTTAGGGGCTTCCTTCTTACTTGTACTAGACTTTTCGTGCGGACCTTTGTTTCCTAGCGCGTTGTAGCTTGGATCGCACATTGCCGTGGCATGCCTTTTAGAACATTGTGCGCACTTTAGCCACCTTGCGCTTCTGCAACCCCTTGCACGGTGGTTTTGCTTCGTGCATCGAAAGCATCGATTGTTTCTTTTCAGCATTTCTTTTTTCTCTTCCAATGGCATTGGTATAGAACAATTGGCAGCTAGGTGGTCATAGGATCCACAGAACAAACATTGTTTCTCTTCTTTCTGAGTTCCTGTCGCAAACATACCTGCCGAATGCGGGTATTGTGTCTGTCGGTCTCTTCCCCCAGGAGTAGCTCTATCCCTATTGGAAGTTGGTTTTCTTTGATTTCTATGCTGAGTCCGCTCTCGGCTTTCAATTTCCGTTTTCAGGAAGTCCAAGAATCGTTTTAGCTTGTTGCCTTCGTTTGTTGATACTGCTGTTGTCTTTCGATGATATTCCAGTTAGAGATCTGATGGCATGGCTTTTCGCAGAACCGTTAGGAGGATGATTCCGTATGTCGTTGAACATACACCAAGTGCCTCAAGACAACGAACTCCAGACTCAACTTCTTCGTACAATAACCTGAGCTTCTCGACGTCCTGAGAGTTGTTTATTGTTCTTACAGCCAGCAACCGTGCAAGGTGTTCTTCTATGATGAGTTCTTTTTTCCCGAATCTTGCTTTCCGAATGACGAATGCAACTGCGTAATTTTCAGATGTTAGTTGAAAACCGTCAATTGCCGCAGCAGCTTTGCTTGCAAGGTAGCTCTTCAAGTATTTAAACTTGTCAATTTCCGAGAGAGACACATTTTTGTGGATCGTAGCGTCAAACTGGTCCCAGAAGCCCTGCCATGACCGAATATCTCCGGAAAATTTGGCGATTTCTAATTTCGGAAGCTTCGCTGTTGCGTGTGTCTGACTTGCATAGAGCTGTTGTTCTGATCTACCAACTTGTGTCGAGGTCTCCGGCGTTCTGTTGATCATTTGCTCTTGCTCTCTGAGACTGACTGAAATCTTGTCTTTATTGATGAGAAAGGTTCGCCTGCCTATGGTCTGGTGAACCTGAGGCAGGAGGGAGGGGGTTGAGAGGGTTGTAGGCCGAGGGGATTATGATGATGATTAGGCTAGATGAATTGATGGACCCCGGATGTCCTGATAAAACGTATCAGTGAATCCAGGATTTGCTTTCTGTGTTGTGCCTGTCCTTTTCGGTGGGTCCAGGCTTCTAAATTCCTTGGTTTCGCCTCACTCGTTAGCGAGGCCCATGCGTCTTGTCTGAATTTCTCTAGACTCTTACAGACCCATAGCATGTGTGTTGCTGTCAGCAACACTCCTGCGATGCATTTCTTGCACACAGGGTCGATGTCTTCATTTCCTTCTTCCTTTTTTGTAAATGTTGTTTTTCTTGCCGGTGTTAAGGCTGTACCGGTCCTGATTCTTCGGAATCGTACATTCTCCCACCTCGTGTACCCTTGCGGGATTGGGTCTTCTACTCTCAGTAGAAGGCCTTGCAGGTAGAGTTTGCGTTCTTTCTTTGCCAATTCGGCTCTTTCCTCTGGGTCAATGGGAGTTTCCTCGGTTGCTTCTTCCCGAGAGGTTAGGCCAGTTGCAGAGCTGGTGCTGCTAGCTGCCTCCGCGGCGGCCTGGTGTGCCCTCTCGTTGCCCAGGATGCCAGTGTGCCCGGGTAGCCATTCAATTATCAGTGTAGAGCCTTGTTTTTTTAGCTCCTTTGCGATTATTTTGATGGTTTTAACTGTCCTGTTTCTTGTTCTGCTGTTTCTGCACGCTTTAAGCGCCTGCTGCGAGTCTGTGAATATTCGGGCCGTATAGCCCGGCTGGAGAGTTCCTTTAATGTCTTCAGCAGCTGCCAGTATAGCTTTGAGTTCGGCCTCTCTGACGGACGTCTGTTC
The DNA here is from genome assembly GCF_016920785.2 of Ixodes scapularis. Classification (NCBI taxonomy): domain Eukaryota; kingdom Metazoa; phylum Arthropoda; class Arachnida; order Ixodida; family Ixodidae; genus Ixodes; species Ixodes scapularis. Next base: position 13,238,963 of record NW_024609846.1, read on the forward strand.
TGAGAGTTTTGCTGTTTCGATTTTGTTCCCCGTTTCATCTGTCCATGCTATAGAAACAGCCGCGGTGTTCTTCGCGGCATCCATGTATCTTATTTCTCCCTTTCTTTCTTCTTCTGTACGTTGTTCCAGCCACTTGTTGTGTTTCTTAGCTGCGAAGGCTCTTCTTCCCATCCCTGTCTTGGGTATCGGTTTGTGGTCCGTTATTTCAATGTCGTTCCAAGGTGGCAGGGCGTCCTCTAGTGGGTACCGTCCTTCTGCTGCATAGCCCAAAATCTCAAGAAGACGCCGGCCGTGTGCGGTTCTCTCTAGGCGTTGGAAGTGTGCGATCTTTTGCGCCTCCGCCTGTTCTTCTATTGTGTTCATCCCCGCGTATTTCCGGAGGTCTTCGAGGGGTGTATATTTTGGGAGTCCTGTAACTATTCTCATGGTCTGGTGGTTTAATCTTTCAATCTTTTTCCACTGGGTCCTGTTTAGGTTCATCCAATTGCAACTGTACAGTGCTTTAGAGGTGAGGAGTGCTTCGGCCATGATTCTGATAGACTTTTCATCGGCCCCCCATGATTTGCCGGTTGTCTTTCGGATGAGTTTAAGTGTCTGGTTCCATGTCTTTTCTAGCTCGGGTAGCCATTTAGTGCTTCGTGCCGTCTCTTCAAAAGTGACTCCGAGGATCTTAATACTTGGTTGCCTGCCTATGGTCTGTCCTTTCAGCTGAAGTTGCACTAGGTGAGCGATGCCCTTCCTGTGATCCCTTGGTCTTGCGACAACCATGTATTGCGTCTTTTCTGGGGATGGTTCCATCCCCACTTCTTCTAGGTAGTTCGTAACCTCGTCGATGCCTCTTTGCATTATTTGCTCCTGTTCGCCCAGGGAGCCTCCTTTGGTCCATAGCGTGACATCGTCAGCATAAATTGTGAATCCAAGGTCTTGAATACGTCTGAGCCGTGTGGGTAGGTCAGCCATCACAATATTAAAAAGTGTGGGTGATATAACTGCTCCTTGTGGTACTCCCCTGTTGTTAGGGGCCTCAGGGCCCATCGTGTTCCCGATTTTTACTTTGAATCTTCTCTTGTCGAGGAAATTGTCGATGAATTTTAGCGTTCTCCCTCCTAACCCGCATCTTGCCGCCCCGTCCTTGACCGCCCACTGTGGCACGGAGTCGAAGGCTTTTTTTTATGTCGAGTGCAACTACAAGCCTTGGGTCTTCGCGGTCCTTGTCTGCCATTACATCCTCATATAGGAGCTTTATGCTGTCCTGAGTCCCCGTGTATTCCCTGAACCCGGTTTGTTTTGGATCTAATCTATCGTAGGTCTCCAGGTACCACTGTATCCGCCGCGCTATCATCTTCTCGAAGATTTTACAGACGTTTGATGTCAGCGACACCGGTCTAAAGTTCTCGATCTTGTCCTGGGCTTTCCCAGGTTTGGGTATCGGGGTTAACCAGGAGACCTTCCACGAATCTGGTATCTTGCCTTTAGCCCAAATGTCGTTGTACTTATCGAGTAGCTTCTCTTTGGCCTCTGTTGAAAGGTTTCTGAGAGCAGTGTATGTAATCCCGTCAGGGCCGGGGGCGCTCTCTTGTTTGGCAGTGTGAATTGCTTCGAGCAGTTCCCCCATGTTAAAGGGTTCATCCATTCCCGGTTCTTGGGGCGGTTTCGCAGACCAGTATTTCTTGTGTTTCTGATCTTTTCGGTTGCAGATCGCAGTCTGCGGGAAAAAGAGTTGTCCCGCTTTCGCAGCTAGCTCTTTCTCCGTGATGTTGATTCGCAGCGCGAGGTTTTGTGCAGCGTTTCTAGTCTTTCTCTTTCTTTTGTCCATTCCCTTGAATGTACGCCAAGCTTTTCTAAGTCCAGAGCGTGCGTTGACGGATCCGCAGTGGTTTCTCCACTTCTGTCTGCTTAGTTCCTTGGAGTATTTTGTTGCCTTGGCAGTTGCCATGTTAAATTTAATTTTCAGTTTTGTTGTCTTCTTTTTCCGGAACCTTTTAAGGGCTTGTAGTCTGCTAGCCCATAGGTTGTGGAGGTGCGTGTCTGGTGTGGGGTCTCCTTTTTTGACTAATACTTGTGTCTTGGCATTCTTCATAGCTTCGCGAATGACATGTTCTATGTCCTCATTCAGCTTGAGGCTCTCTTCGAGTATCTCACGAAATTTGTCCCATTTTATGAATGTGCTTGATTCCTTGCCATTATTTCCTCCTGTATGCTTGATTTTTATCTCAATAGGGTAGTGGTCGCTGCCGTGTGTGTCTCTCCATGGAGTCCACTGAAGATCAAGGTTTGCTGTGGCCCAAGTTAGGTCTGGTGTGGTGTCTGTGGTTTCTTTGTTTAGCCAGCCTTGTTTTAACGCCCGGTTCGTTGCAGAGCTTGAAGTTGTTTGTTTGCATGGCTTCTAAGATGTCCCTGCCTCTCTTGGCGTTAATTTCGTATCCCCATTCGCGGTGTTGCGCATTGAAGTCTCCTCCGATGATCGTCGGGTCTCGTTCCGCCAGCTCTGATATCTTACGGATCCACTCCGCCGTTTCTCCGTCGTTTGGGGTAGCTCTTGGTCGGATGTAGACCGAGACTACAACGAGCTTCATATTACCCCTCTTCAGTCTGACTGCAGTCACTTCCCGTTCGTCCGAACAGAGTTGGGAGGTGTCGAGGTAAGCATGTGGTATGTGTCTTCGTACGCCGATGGCAGCCCATCCTTTTTTCTCTACGGGGTTTTTCTCTCTGTAGCTGGGATTTGACTTTATTGTAGGTGTCACATAGAATTCAAACCCGGGTAGTGTCATACTGGGCGTTTTTGTTTCCTGTAGGAGCAGGATGTCAGGTGGCTCCTCTCTATCTAAACGGAGCCTCATCTCCGCCATTCTTGCCGAGAACGTGCTGCAGTTCCATTGAACGATTCGGGTCGTTGCCGTGTTTGCCGGTCCGGGTCTTTTACCTTTATTTACCGTGCTTGAGGGTGGCAATGTCTTTCTTGAGATCTGCAATAGCTCTGAAAACTGCCTCAAAGCCCATTGTCATCTCCGTGCTCATCTTGGCTACCTTTGTTTCCAGTTTAGTTGCTCTGGACTCCAGGTCTTCCTGCTTTTTGGGCTGTTCTGTCATTCCTTTCGTTGTGCGTCGAATCCAATCAGATGGAATCCATTTCGGGATCGTTTCTTCGTGGTCATCTTTTATTGCCGAATTTTTCATATGATTCGCGTTGAACCGGAAGACTTCCTGAAGACTTCCTGTTATGTCGGTTTGGTTTATTGGAGGGGTCGGTACTAGCTTGGCCGCCGCCGCGTAGCTCGCCCTTCCTTGTTGCGATCGCTGCCGCTGATTGGTCTTGTTCTTGGGGATCTGTCTCTTGGGGCATTCATTGCTGAGTGCCACACGAGGTCCGCCGCAGTTTCTACACTGCGGTTCTCGTTCGCATTCCTCCATGTCTTCATGTGCGTGTCCACACTTACCGCAGCGGCGCTCCCTATTAGGACACATCGGTCATGTGGCCGAGACCGTGGCAGTGGAAGCACACTATTGGTCTCGGGAGGTATGGTTTCACATCGTAAACCTCCCTGGAGAATATAACTTTTCTTGGGAGTGTTGTTCTTTCAAATGTTATGACCACTGTGTTGCTATTTTTTCCCATGAGGCGAGCGTAGACGATCTTGTTTGTTCTACAATCCATGTCTTGCTTGAGGGTTTCGGGGGTCTCATCATTGTTGTCACCATGTAAGTATATAACTCCACGTATGTGATTGTTCCCCATGGCCTTGTATGGGTGCAAGGCATATGAATTGTCGCCTTTCTTTACCTCAGTAATTTGGAGAAGCTTGTCCGTTATTAGTCCATTCCGAGTCGTCAGTGCGATGGTGTTGGTTTTTAATTGTATTTGGATCTTGTAGTCGTTCGGGCTGGCGATTCCTGCCTCTTTTACTGCCTTCTGTATATTTCGAGTGGTGATGTCTGACATTTTCTCTACAGATCGGCTTCAGAACTATTGTCTGTGTTGGCAGGTGATCTTCGTGTTGTTTTTCCGCATTTGTCTTCTCTGCTGTAGTGGACGCCAGGGGGCTCACACACCGGCGCTTGCCCGCGACAGCTTGTCGATCTTCTGCCCTGGAATTTTCTCCTAATAAGGAGAACTTCATGCTATCGGGCTCGTCACTTCCCCTGGCAAAAAGCGGAATTTCCAGCTTTTGCTGTTCTTGACGCGTGGCTAGTGAAGGAAAATCGCGAGCGTATTGAGCGCTTATTTCATCGTTTCTTGAGGCATCGCATGTCCGTTGGCTTGCCGTCTGTTCCTGGGTTCGTGTTCCTCTTATGTAGCCGCGTAGAAGCTCAGACAGTAGTTTTCCGACATTCTCTTCGGAAATTCCCAATTCCTCTAGAAGACCGCAGTCCAGTCTTACCATCACCATCTGCTTATCGCTTGTTCCTTGTGAGTTCCCTGTCGCGCCACCATTCCCCGTCAGGCTTAGGTCAGCGTCCATAGGCGTTGGTTCCGGTCCTCCCAAATATGGGTTCGTTGGGTTCAAAATTGGTGGTCGGAGTAAATCCGGAGGTCTTCCGTGTTCCATGTCACCTTAGGACTCGTGATGAAGGTGTTCCGGGGGTGCAGGCCTTCCGGGGCGATCGTAAATATCGTTTTCGTTTAGGAGCGTTCAGAAAACACGACAGATATCTAGCAAACTTCGTCTTCTTCTTGCTCTCTGAGACTCTGAAGGATCTTTGTTTTCGTTGCGCTAATTCTTTCGGTGTAGCCTTCAGCGGTTTCCATCTCGTGTTCGAGCGTGTTGTCAGTGATGGCTCTCTCAATCTGGTCGTTAATTTCCTTCAGTGCAGCTTCTTTGATTGTTAAGATGTTAAGTTTTTCTTCCAGCTCACCGATGGGCTTTGGTTCCATGGATAGAAGAGCGACGGTTTCGGTTATAAGTCTGGTAGCCGATGACCGAACCACTGCTCTTCTTCTTTTGAGTTGATCGATGGCTGCTGGCGTTAGAGGATCCATTTCCGTTGCGGTAAGTACCTTAGACGATCGTTAGGCCTTACGATGGATGTTCGAAGTATTTTCTTGTTTGACCTTGGCTCAGCTATTCCCGGGTTTCGGCACCATGATTTTGCGTTACATTAGGGGAACAACTGCGTCGAGTTAGTTGAACAAGAAAGAATTTATATACAATATTTACATGATGGTTCCGTTTGCTTTTGGAGCGTCGTAGCTGTCATTGTGCCTTCTTTTTCGTCGTATATCTCCTTTTCCTCTTCTTTTATAGACGATCATTTTCAACAGGAGTCGGCACCGAGGACAGGGGTCGTCGGAGGTGCTCCTCGGTGTCCCTTGGTCGCACTTCAAGGCGGGGTCGCGGGTCGCTCGGCGCAAAGCCTCGCAGGCCCATTTTTCGGTACGGGCACCTCCAGTAGACGTGATCGGCCTCGCCGCAGTGATAACCCAGCATTCGTCGATCGGCGGTGCGCCACACATCCGTCTTCCTTGGTGCCGGTTGTTCAGTGCGGACGAACTGGGGTTGCCCTTCCACACGTCGGAAGGTTTGTGGCTCTTGTAGTACACGTCGGGGTGGTGTCGAATACTGCTAGGCAGCTGGCGTTAATCTCCGAGCTACCGCAGCGTAGGTCAAAGAGGGCTCCTCGGGTGCTGCTACACTGGCAGGAGCCTCAGGCTGGAATGCCCGCTGGACCTCCTCGCGGACAACTTCGGCCATTGACACCGAAGCCGGCTGGTGGGTAGCAGGCAGGAGCTCTTGATTTCCTCCTGGACGACGTCCCGGATGATCTCGCGTATGTCCGCGGTGTTGCTGCTGTAGGCGAGAGGGCAGCGAAGCCAGGAAGTGTCTGATAGTGGGAGGCGCGTGCTTGAAGGGCACGTTCGATGTTTGCTGCCTCTGTGATGAAGTCTTGGACGGTGATAGGCGGGTTCCGCACAAGGCCTCCGAAGATGGTTTTTTTCACTCCTCGCATCAGGAACCGCGGCTTCTTCTCTTCAGGAGCGTTTGGGTCGGCGCGGTTCGTGAGGCGGAGAACGTCCTTGACGAAACTTGTGACGCTCTCGTTTCGCCCTTGGTTTCTTGCTTGAAGAAGTTCTTCGCCCCGCTGACGTCGCAGCAGGCTGGCAAAAGTGCGTCAAAGCTCCGCCTGAAAGTCTCGCCACGATGAAATTGACGCTTCGTGGTTCTCGAGCGAGGTGCGTGCAGTGCCTTCCAGGGCGAAGTAAACATTTCGCAGGCACTGCTCAGGACCCCATCCGTTGAACCGTGCGACACGTTCGTACTGGTCCAACCCGTCGTCCACATTTTCATGAAGATTGCCACTGAAATTCGGTGGCGTCCTTGGTGGGGCTTGCACGTAGACAATGGACGTCGGTGGCGTTCCGTCTGGCTGCGACGTGGTGTTCATCGTCGGCTTCGATGCTTCTTTGTCCTGTCCGGCAGTGGTCCAAGTTCCAGGGGTAGGCCGAGGTTGCGGTGACTTGATCGAGTCTCGGTCTTCTCTTCGTTGGGTCCTCGGGGGCTTGGGGTCGGACTTGCTCTGCGGGCCCACGTACGGGTGCGCTGAACAGACATGCGTACCCCGCACCTCCACCAAGATGTCACGAATGACAATTGAAGAGGCGAAGATAACTGAAGAAACTAAACGTTTAATGGAGCGAACTTGCGCCTAAAACAAAAAGGAATCAGAAGAAAACAGCAGGGCGTCGCTGGCGTCGATATCGGCGGAACCTCGGGTTCAAGTGGCAGGGGCGAGACTGACTTTTGCTCGCCACGCGAAGCCCCTTATGTACACGCGTGGGCTTCTGGAATGGTCGGCGTAGAAGGTTCGACGCGTAGAACAGTCTAACCTCGGATTAGCAACACCGTTCTCGAATTTACCAGACCATCGCATTAGAGTCAACAAAAATGCGTACCCGCGGCCAGGAATCGAACCCTGGCTCCAGCGCGATAACCGTTAGGCCACGAGCGCGCTGCCTGCTTGGTCAGCTGCGCTCGCGGCAATATGGCGTTTTCTTTGGGTAGCAGGTCTCATTAAACGTAGTTTCATCTCTGTTGTAGTCACAATATACAGGGTGTTTTTTTTTTTTTTTATTCTTACCCATTTGTTTAAAAAAAAACGTGAAAGCTACCTAATGCGGTTTGTGCAGGTGTGTTATACGGCCAGGCGGACATTATGTGGGTGGCTAATCTTTGCGATAAGTCGGCTAATTAATTAAAATTCGTTAATTAACTTTTTAATTACTGAAAATAAACATATGGTTTCAATTAGAAACTTGCTAAGCATCATCGAAAACCCCTAAATCAACTATTTTTAGAAGGATATAGCGCCGGTGCAGCATTTTACGGCGTTTTGTAAAAATGCTCCATTTGGACGCGTTTCTAGATTTCGGTTTCTTATTGGAGCGCATCTACGCGCCCGCAATCCTGCTCCCCGGTGGTCGCGGCATGAAGCCACCTCCTCGCCTCCCTCGTAGAAAGGAGGGAAGTACGGCGCACGTGTGTTGCGCGTCTCAGCCACTGGAGAGCAGGACCGCGGGCGCGGTGATGCGCTCCGATAAGAAACCGAAATCTAGAAACGCGTCCAAATGGGGCGTTTTTACAAAATGCTGTAAAATGCTTCCCCCGCGCTATATCCTTCCAAAAATGGTTGATTTAGTGGTTTTCGATGATGCTCTACAAGTTTCTAATTAAAACCATATGTCTATTTCCACTAATTACAAAGTTAATTAACGAACCTTATTTAATTAGCTGACTTATCGCAAAGATTAGCCACCCATATAATGTCCACCTGGACGTATAACCGACCTGCACAAACCGCATTAGTGTAGCTTTCAATGTTTTTTAAACAAATGTGTAAGAATAAAAAAAAACATGCTGTATATACATTGCAAGTTTAAGAATAAAGAGACTTTCAATGACCAAAAGTCGGTGCTTTGCAAAATATGGAGCTGTATGATCGGTATAACCCAGCTTCTCAATACAGCGAACTGCTTTCTTTTGTAGACCAAGTATCCTAGTCAATTTAGATTTTGTAGTGGTTCCCCAGACCAATGAACAATAATGAAGATGGGATTGTACTAGAGTGTAGTAGAGTTGACGCTTAAGCCAACAATGAAGGATTTCTTTGAGTTTGTATAAGACGCCAATAGACTGAGATATTTTCGAGCGAACATGATCTATATGACGCAACCAGCTTAGTGTTTATTCAAATCAGACGCCCAGGAATTTAAGGGAGGACACTCGTTCCAATGCCAAGTTTTTAAAAGTTATTTTCAAATTAAGATTACTACAAAGTTGCTTATGATCCGGTTTAAAAATACTATATTTTGTTTTGTTAACATTCAGTTCTATTTGATAGGAGTCTATCCAGAGCGCTAGTTCATAAAGCCACATATTTGACAAATATTCTATCGCACTTAGATCCTTATCAGTAAAAAATACATTGGTATCATCTGCATATCGGATTATGTCGGGAGTGTCAGGTATGTTCACTATATCATTTTATAGAGTAGAAAAAGCAATGGTCCGAAGATTGGCCCCTGGGGCACACCATAATTTATTTTTCTTGGTTCAGATTCGAATCCATTAATTTTTAGGTATTGCGATCTGTTCGATAAATAACTGCAAATTAAATCCCAAGCTGTGCCCCTTATGCATCGTTTTTTTAATGCATCGGTTTGTAGAAGGATGCCGTGTTTAATCGAGTCGAACGCCTTGCGGAAGTCTAAGACAATTCCCACGGTGTATAGCTCACTTTCAATGCTATTGACTAGTTTATCTTTAATGTGTAATAGAGCCTTTTCTGATGATTTATTTTTTCTGAAAACCATACTGTGCCTTCACTATTATTTGCCTTGGAGATACTTAGAAAGCCTAACATTAATTACGTGGTCCAGGATTTTAGAAAATAGTGGGAGTACTGACGGTAACGCGTCGTGGGTAATGCATCGTGGGTCCGAGAAATAAGAATTTTAGGTTGTTCCATATTTGCTGTGAGTCGTTATAAACTGACGCAAATTTATTTTCATAGTACTGTTTGTGTGCTTTTTTAATATCTGCATTCATCTTATTTCTAGTATTTTTATATTCCCGTAATATCGCTTCATCTCTTGTTTTGATAAAAGTATCATAAAGTTTATTTCAATAGTTCAATCTTTTGTACATATTCTTATTTATCCACGGTTTTCTTAATTTCCTGTCTTTTCTCAGATTTCTATTTGGAAACGCTACATCATAGTATCGTTTGATTTTTGTTATAAATAAGTGATAACATACACTTGGATTCTGTTCACTGCATACATCATCCCAATTAATACTGAATATCATGGCATAAAGGGTCTTTATATTGTCACGATTAGTGCATCTCGAGGCTATCACAGGTGAAGAATAGGATGAGGCTCTCGTTTTTCGCGAAGATGGAAGAATACAAAAGAAGGGTAGGTGATCACTTATAGGACTGGAAACTATTCCGGGGATTGCCTGACTCGGTAAATGACTTGTAATACACAGATCAATTACAGTTGCGCTATTAAGGGTTATTCTTGTTGAGGCGGTGATAACATTACTGCACCCGAAAGATTCAATTATGTCAAGAAACTGTCTGCAAGAGGGATCCGAGCCAAGTATATTAATATTAAAGTCGCCTATTATTCTCACTGGTAAATTTAAGTCAGTAATATATTCTAAAAGTTCAGTGATGTGATTAATAAATTCACATACTGTTCCTGAAGTTGGACGATACGGCGCAGCGACTACGGAACCGTCGTATATTGCAACGATCGATTCTTAGTGACTGGTAACGGCAACGGCCAGGCGGCGCCAGCAGGGTGAGAGCGCACGGTTATACCCTGTCTCGTTGTAACTTGGCAAAGGGTGAACGATAAGCCCCACATTGCGTGCCGGCGGCTTCGAAATGCGACGCACACATATTGGAGCATGACGCAGCGAAAAGCCTGATACTTCTCTGGAGTTGAGGCGCGCTCCGGCGATAGCCAGTCACGTTCCGATTGGCCGGCCAGGGCCATAGCTTCCGCTCTACTGGCACGTTACGCGATCACGGCTTCCTGGGATACCCAGTATTTCTTGCTTCAGACGCTAGGCTAAGCGGCGCCACCAGAGTAAAAGCTCACGTTTGAACAATGCAGCCGCCACTCCCAGGGATACCCAATATTTCTGGTTTCAGTCACTAGATGGCGCCAAACCAAACAGCATTGCAGGTTGCCTATACTCGGGCACAACACGATAACTAGCGCTATCACGGAAGTACAGGGAAACGCCTCCTCCTCTTTTGTCTGTTCTAAACACCCATTCCCTCTTGTATTTCAGAAAATTAACTTCGTCACTGGTACTAGTTTACCAAGTTTCTGTAAAAGCCAAAACGTCGAAGCTATATTTAAGAGAGCCAGAAAAGATGGTGATTTCGTCATGTTTATTAGCAACGCTCCTTGCATTCAAGTGGAAAATCGAAAAAAATGTTGCTGCAGGTACAGCGGATCTTGCTGGATGAGTTGGCTGAAAGTAGTTGGATTATCATACAATGCAACAGGAGTTGTATCAGCCATTCTCAGATTATTTTGCCGAGATCAACTTCAGATCCGATTTTGATAGCGCGTTCGCCTTCTGCGTTGCGTACGAAGATCTTTCCATTTTAGAACGCAGCTCTTAGGCGTTCGTTTCCGGCTTGAGCGGCGTCGGCGTCGGCGTAACCGCGCGGTGCATGATGGGTAAATATCACCGCTAAATATAGCCGAAAAAAGTTCCCCGCTACATTTAGCGAAAAAATTTCCCGGCTAAATGTAGCGGAAAAACTTCCCCGCTAAATTTAGCGGAAAAATTTCACCGTCAAATTTAGCGGAAGAATTTCACCGCCAAATTTAGCGGAAAAATTTCCCGCTAGTTCTAGAGGAAAATCTTCCCCGCTAAATTTAGCGGAAAAATGTCCCCGCTAAATTTAGCGGAAAAACTTCCACGCTATATTTAGCGGGGAAGTTTTCACCGCAAAATTTAGCGGAAAATTTTTTCCGATAAGTCTAGCGGAAAATCTTCCCCGCTAAATTTAGCGGAAAATTGTCTCCGCTAAATTTAGCACAAAATTTTCTCCGCTAAATATAGCGGGAAAGTTTCCCCGCTAAATCTAGCGGAAAATCTTCCCCCGCTAAATTTAGCAGAAAATCGGTCCTGCTATATGTAGCGGAAAAAATTCCTCGCTAAATTAAGCTTAAAATTTTCCGCGTTAAATCTAGGGGAAAACTTTCCCCGCTAAATTTGGCGGAAAATTATCCCCACTAAATTTAGCGGAAAAAGTTCTCCGTTAAAGTTAGCGGAACAAATTCCCCGCAAAATCTAGCGGAAAAATTTCCCCGCTAAATTTAGTGGAGAATTTTTCCGCTAAATTTAGCGGAAAATTTGTCCTAAATGGGAGGCGAGCAGGAGAGGAAGAGGGGCATAGCCCCCTCTCCGTACCTTCTCATCCTTCTCCTCAAAAGCTGCACTCTAATTCGGCGTTACAGGTAGTTAAAAACGGCTTTCTTTTTTTTTTTTTTTTTTTTGCCAAACAAACTTGGAACTTTTTTCTTGAGCTTTTACTTTCGTCATCCACAAGAGTTTCTTGTTGTGTGCGGTTAGGTTGTCAAAAAAGCGCACGTTCAGATCAGTGTCTCTTAGATAAGCCCTTTTAGCCAGCCATTGGTCACGTGTTACTCGCAAAACAAAGCGTGCCAAGACGACCGGAATCTTACAGGGCTTAGGCGGCAGTGTGTGCAGGTCTTCTAGATCATTTGCTGTCAGTTCAACGAGTTCGAGCTTTTTTGCAATATCAATCACTTTGCAGAGAAGATCTTCATTTTCACCTCGAGGCAGTCCATGTATTTCTAAGTTAGTTCTGCGACTGTACTGTTCAAATTTATTTACTTTTTGTCTTAGCTTTTCAACTTCAGTGTTGTTTTCTATCTCGACATCCGATAGTCGTTACTTTAGGTCCGAGATTTCTTTCGATTGCTCTGTCATTTCTGACAGCACATAGTCATACTTGTCAGACAATTCCTGTACCTTCGTTTCGATGTTGATTACAGTTTCCTTTATCGTCATCAAGAAGTCTACCCTCTCCCGGATGGTCACGAGGTCACCTAGTTTTTGGTTCATTTCAGTCAGTACCTTACGGAGATCAAGTTCTGGCTTTTGTTTATCTTTTTCTGACAATGATGCTCCTCGTGCCTTGGAAGTGCGACAAGTTTGGCACCTCCACGTTTTTTAGCTCCTTCTCCTCTGGACTTAAAGGTCCAGATTGCCGTCCGCGAAGCTGGCCAAGTAGGCAGCGCGGGCGTGGCCTAACGGCTATCGTGCTTGCTTCCCACGCGAAGAGCCAGGGCTCGATTCCCGGGAGCGACGGGTATTTGCTTTATCCTTGCAATTTTGGCGTTCTGGTACATTCGAGAACTCTATTTCTTGTTCGAGGTACGAATGTTCTAGCCGCCGAACCTTCTAGCTCGATATTTCCAGAAGCCAAAGCGTGTATACATGGGGCTCCGCGTGGCGATCCGCAGTCAGTCTCGCCCCAGCGTTCGACTCTGCTGTAACGCCGACCTCAACGCCCGCGACGCTCAGCTGTTACCTTGTGTTTCCTTTTCGTTTTTGGGTACAAGTTCGCCCCATTAAACCTTTCAGTTTCTTCAGTTATTCTTTGTTTCCTCACCTGATCGTACGTGACAATTTGGTGGAGGTGCTGTGTAACGCATGTCCTTGCAGCGTACCCCTCCGAGTTCCCGCAGTTCAAGTTCGAACCAAGCTCCCGAGGACCCAACGAAGACCAGATCGAGACCCAAGTAAGTCGCTGCACCCAGGGCCTACACCCGGAAAACGGACTGCTGCCAAACAAGACCAAGCAGCTGACGAGGCCGAAGATGAACCACCAGTCGTTGCAGTCCCCGACCGCCGCCGCTGTCGTCTACCTGCCCCTAACCCAGCGAACCGCGACGACCTTCCATGGCGAGATGCACGAGGACGTGGAGGACTGGCTTCTGCACTATGAACGTGTAGCCCACCATAATGAATGGACCACTGAGCAAAGCCTGTAGAACGTGTACTTCGCTTTGGAAGGCACGGCCCGCACCTGGTACAAGAACCACAAAGCGTCGATTTCGTCTTGGGATGAATTCCAGGCCGAGCTGCGACGCACCTTTGCCAACCAGCAGCAACGACAGCGTGCCGAAGAACTTCTGCGAGCAAAAACCCAAGGGCCGACCGAGAGCGTCACAAGCTTCATTGAAGACGTTCTCCACCTGATAAATGGCGCCGACCCAAACGCCCCCAAAGAGAAAAGGCTGCGTGTCTTGATGCACAGCGTGAAGGAAAGCATCTTCGGAGGCCTTGTTTGGAGCCCGCCTACCACCGTCGAAGGTTTCATCACGGAGGCCACCAACATCGAACGTGCCCTTCAAGCACGAGCCGCCCACTATCACCGAGTTCCTAGCGTAGCTGCACCCACGCCGTCCAGCTGCGCCCTCAGCCCCAATTTCTCAGGGATCAACGAAATCATCCGGGACATCGTCCGTGAAGAACTAAGGAAGCTGGTACCTGCCGCCGAACGTCCAGCATCGCTCTCGATCACCGAGATTGTACGAGACGAGGCTCAGCAAGCTCTCCAGCCAGATGTTCTCGCGTGCCACGCCGGAACCACCAGCTTTGACTTACGCCGCAGTTGCTGGTCGTCCGCAGCCTCCTCTCACCCGGCAGTACTCAGCTGCACCCCAACGAGAGGTCTCTTCGCCGCAGTACGCTCCGCGCCAAGAGCAGCATCGACCTCGAAAGACCGACCTGTGGAGGACGCCCGACCGTCGCCCTCTGTGCTTCCATTGCAGGGAAGCAGACCACACCTACCGCCGATGCCCACACCGACGACTCGGGCTGCGTGCGTTCCATCCGAACGACTCGCGCCCCCATTATGGTGAACGCCCTCGGGAGATCGACGAGTACCTGCGGCGACCTCACTCGTCCGAGCCTGCGTCCCGCAGAGAGTTCCAGTCGCCTTCCCCAAGACGCCCAGCTTCGCCGATGCATCGATCCCGACGTAAAAGCCTGACGCCCCTCGCTCCGCGCCGGGGAAACTAGGCGCAGCAACCCCTGGACGTGTAGTTGCCGAAGACGACCAGCCCCAAGAACATCGGAGGGCCCCCACTCAAACGCAACCAGAGACAAAAAGCGACGCTCCTGCAAACGTAAAGAACAACCTAAACGTTCTTATCTACGGCCACGACGTGTCGGCTTTTGTTGACAAAGGAGCAGAATACTCCGTCCTGAGTAGGAGGCTCTTCAAATGCTTTTGGAAAGTGACGACGCTGTGGGATGGCCTACAGGTACGGGCTGTTCGGGGGCATCTTATCATGCCAGTTGGAACATGCACTGCTCGGGTCGAGATTCATAAGGAGACGTGCCCTGGGAGGTTCGTCGTTCTGCAAGACTGTGTGAGGGACGTTATCGTCGGAATGAACTTTCTCTGCGAGTATGGCGCAGTCATTGACCTCGGGGCAAACCAGTCGACACTGCGAAAGCGTGTTCTGCCGCCGGTGGAGATCAACAAGACGTCAACCGCGATCCGAGTCATTGCCGACCCCGTGAACTTGCAGCCGCGGTCGAGTGATTTCGTAACCGTCATAACCGACGCAGCCCTGCACGGTGAAGCTCTTCTGAAAGGCAGTGTCCAACTGTTCCTTGAAAAAGGAATTGGCGTTGCACGAGACGTAACAGATTTTTAAGAAGGACGTACAATTGTTCTCGTGACAAACTTCCAAGAGGAGCCGCAGCACCTAACAAAGGGTTTTACCGTGGCTCCACGTCGAGGAGCTTCAGGCGCCAGCCGTGGTCACCGCAATCTCTTAGGAAACCTCGTCGTCACAGCAGAAGAGCACGTCGCCGCCGCAGCTCGACATCGACCCCGAGCTCCCTACTCCAAAGCGTTGGCAATTGGTTTATCTCCTCGCTGAATACACTGACTGTTTTGCCACATCGTCGAAAGTTCGCCAAACACCATTGCCGAAACATCGTATTGTTACCGACGGTGACGCGCTCCCTGTCCACCAGTCGCCGTACCGAGTCTCCTTAAAGAAAAGGAAGGTAACCCAAGATCAAGTCCAGGAAGTGCTTAACGACAACATCATTCAACCCTCAAGAAGTCCGTGGGCGTCCGCATTCGTCCTTGTAAAGAAGAAGGACAGAACCCTGAGGTTCTGCGTATGAACACTGTGACAAATAAGGACGTCTATCCGCTCCCCCGCATCGACGATACGTTAGACCGACTGCGCCACTCCCGATATTTTTCGTCGATGGACCTGGAGAGTGGCTACTGGCAGATTGAAGTCGTCGAACGCGACCGCGAAAAAACTGCTTTCGTCACTCCCGACGGACTGTTCGAGCTCAAAGTGATGCCCTTCGGACTTGATACAGCACCGGCCACCTTGCAGCGTGTAATGGACACCGTGCTGGCAGGTCTGAAATGGGAGAGCTGCCTCGTCTACCTGGACGATGTCGTGGTATTCTCACGAGATTTCGACGAACACATGAAACGACTACGAGCAATGCTTCAAGCCATCAAAACCGCCTGCCTTTCACTCAAGTCAACAATGTGTCGGTTCGCCTATGGGGAACTAAAGTTCTTTGGCCACGCCATGAACAACAAAGGCGTTCTACCTAACCCCGAGAAGACCTGCGCCGTAGCTGCATTTACGCCGCCGTCTGACAAGAAGGCCGTGAGAAGATTGCTCAGACTCTGTGCCTACTACAGGCGCTTTGTTCGAGACTTCGCCAAGCTGTCTGCATCGCTGACGCACCTCACGAAGGACGCCGTAAAGTTTGAGTGGACAGAAGAGCACCAGCGGTCATTCGACGAGCTCAAACGAAGACTCCAGACGCTCCCTATTTTTGGCCATTTCGACCAGTTTGCTGAAACAGAGATCCACACCGACGCCAGTAACACCGGACTGGGTTTGGTGCTAGTCCAAATGCAGGGCGAGGCAGGGCGAGTCATCAGATACGCAAGTCGGACGCTGTCTAACGCGGAGAGTAACTATTCAACGACTCAAAAGGAGTGCCTCGCAGTCGTCTGGGCAATAACAAAGTTTCGCCCCTATTTCTATGGAAGTCCTTTTCGCGTGGTCACAGACCGCCACTCGCTCTGCTGGCTGGCAAATCTGAAGGACCCCTCCGGACGCCTCGCCCCTTGGAGCCTACGACTGCAGGAGTTTGACATGACCGTGGTGTACAAGTCCGGCCGGAAGCACAATGACGCCAACTGCCTGTCGAGGGCCCCAGTCGAGGCCGGGTCTGCCTGCACCAAAGAGGACGACGATGACTGTTTTATCGGCACTCTGGATTTCAGCGACATGGCAGCACTCCAACGAGACAAACCTGAGCTGCGAGCACTCATCGAGCACCTTGAGGGACAAGGAAGCGCCGTTCCCTGCGGCTGTGTACGAACACTGCCAACCTTCTCCATCCGACGAGGTGTGCTGTACAAAGAGATCTGCAGCGACAGCAACACGGCGTGGCTGTTGGTGATCTCTTTCAGTCTTCGAGAAGAAATTTTTCAAGCCTGTCACAATGACCCGACGTACAGAAGGACACCTTGGCTACAGCAGGACCCTTGCCAGGATACGCGAAAATGGAAGGGCGCCACGAGAGCTCACAACGCGAGGGCGCCGACGGAAGAGCTTGCGACAGGAGAGCGCCGCGACACGAGAGCGCACGACAGCAGAGCGCCCCGACACCAGATTGCACGACGGGAGAGCGCGCGAGAGGAGAGCGCGTGCCACTAGAGCGGGCGTCACGAGAGCGCGTGAGCGCGCCTGGGGAATGACCGATATTGGAGTCTTCAAACACATAATGTTTCGGATAGCGCAGTTTCTCGCACGTAAGTTAGTTGCCCAATCTATTGTAAATTATACGCAACATGCAGGGCGGTTTTTTTGTTTTATCGATACGATATTTGTTTAAAGTAGGGCTTTGTGCTTTGGGGATGTTGTCTTCGGTATGTGCTGTTCAAGGTTGGTGGACATTGGAGGTACCAATATACGGTAAAATGCTGGGCAATTAACTAAAAGTCTCTAATTACCAATTTAACTTATGGTTGCATGGTTTATGTTGCAATTGCAAGTACCGCCGTCTAATAACGTTGTTGGTTGGGGGTTCCGGAGGAAATTCCCCGGAAAAAAATGTCCCCGAAAAAGAGGTCCCCGGAAAAAAATGTCGCGGAAAAAAATATTCTTAGGTGTAAAGTAGGAAGAAATGCCACCAAAGGGTCTCTATTGCTGGTTTTCCCTGATTCTCGTGACCTTCGGGAGGTCCGGTCGTTGTCTGGTCCAAGTGACCTGACCCATGCTAGACTGCGTCCGCGGTGTCGCGCAATCATTCAATCTTTGAATTTTTTTTTTTATTATAATGGAGCGGCAATCAATAAACCACTATATTTCCGAAATTCTGAATCATGCTTCTTCATTTCGAGTTTGCGAAAATTGTATTTTTTAGACTTCCTACAAGTCTGCGTACTCAACCAATAAACTGACGTAAAGCGTTCGATCCGAGAAAACATGTGTTTGAAGACTCAAACATCGGCCATTCCCAAGGCGCGCACATGCGCTCTCGTGACGCGCGCTCTATTTGCACGCGCGTGTCGCCGCACTCTGCTGTCGTGCGCTCTCGTGTCGCGGCGCTCGTCTGTCGCACAACCGATTATCTCGCACGGTACGCCGAGACAAAAGCCCTTCCATCAGGAATGGCAGTTGAAGTCGCCAAGTTTTTCATCGAGTCCATTGTCCTCCGTCACGGCGCCCCCGAAGTCCTGATCTCAGACCGTGGATCCTCATTCATGGTCCAGCTGGGCTAGCTGCTCAGCTGACACAAGAAGTCCTTCGTCTCAGCCATCGTCGACACACGGCGTACCAGCCGCAGACCAACCGGCTGACGGAAAGACTCAACAAGACCATCGCCGACATGATCTCCGTGTACGGCGACGTGGAGCACAAGACATGGGACGAGGTGTTGCCGTGCGTCAGATTTGCCTACAACACGGCCGTGCAAGAGACCACCGGGGTTACACCCTTTCAACTGCTTCATGGTCGCAAAGTAGCGACAATGCTGGACCCAATGTTACCCCACGAACCGGCTGTCGACGGAAGCGATGGCGCCTAGGTGGTTGCCCAACGGGCAGAAGAAGTCCGTCAGCTCGCCAGACTCCGGATTCAAGCTCAACAACGTGTCGACACTGGCCGCTACAACCTTCGTCGTCGGGACGTCCACTTCCAGTCCGGAGACAGGGTGTGGACACCGATCCGCCGCCGTAGTCTCAGCGAAAAACTCCTGAAGCGCTACTTCGGACCCTACAGAGTGCTTCGTCGACTCGGGGATCTAAACTAGGAGGTGATTCCCGACGAAACAAGAGCATCATCACGCCGTACACCACGACCTGAAGTCATCCACGTTGTGCGTCTAAAGCCGCACTACGCTCGATAGGACTGGGGACCTTATGTGCGCCAAATGGCTCCTTAGTTTGCCATTCTTTTTATTTTCTTTGTTTCGTCTTGTGTTGCATCGGAGGAATGCACTTTTTAAAAGGGGAGTAACGCCGCGCCCGCCGCTGGCCAAGTAGGCAGCGCTGCTGTGGCCTAACTGTTATCGTGCTTGTTTCCCATGCGAAAAGCCAGGGCTCAATTTCTGGGAGCGACGCGTTTTTTATTTATTCTTGCAATTTACTGTTCTCCTACATTCGAGAACTCTGTTGCTTGTTCGAGGTACGAATGTTCTTGTCGCCGAACCTTATAGGTCGATTGTTCCAGAAGCCCAAGCGTGTACTATCGTGGACACTGTTAGCTATAACACGGCAGCGGCGGCCGTCCCGTACCCTCAGCGCCTCATAGCAGGCGCCGTCCGAAACTCCGTGCATGCGCCGTGTGGCGGACTCGCTCTTCCCGTTTGCGAGCACACCCTCGCTTTGTCGTCTGCGTCGTCTGCTAGGCGCAGAGCAGGCGAAGCCACAGTGCTGCTCGGCTGGTACCCTGGCCCTAGCGAACTGGTCTCAAACTCATTTTAAACTGGCGAGTTTGATTCGGGGAGATTGCAGTCATTTTAACATGAACCCTGTTTACGATTTTTTTTTTTTTTTTTTTTTTTTTTTAGAAACAGTATTTTGCGATGCATCTTTCACAATATGCGTTCGCAAACCAGTATGAGCGCAGCAGGTGTGATACAGAAATAGACGTATACTCCGTTTCACCTTAAGTCCGAATGCAGCGCATGCTACAAAACGACATAGCCAATATAATAGCGGCAAAGGTGCAATGTCACGGAGTGCATCACCGGGGGACACAAAAAGGTGCGAAAAGTGCGCTTTTGTCGCTTTCGGTTGGCCCTATCGTCTCGTAGCGTCCGCTGCGCTTAGACCTAAATTGAAACGGAGTATAACTGCAAGTTTGTCCCATAAACCGTGATATTACAATTAGTGGCGATGATTATCCTTAGCCAGCGGAGTCAGGGAATCAACCGTGGACACCTCTTACGTGGTGGTTTGCTGAACCGTGTTCAGAGAAAATTGGCGAGCGCTTTGGCGTCGTCTGCTCTGTGCCTAGCAGGCGACAAAGCGAGGGTGTTCTCGCAGGCGGGAAGAGCGAGTCCGCCACACGGCGCATGCGCGGAGTTTCTGACGGCGCCTGCTATGAGGCGCTGGGGGTACGGGACGGCCGCCTCTGCCGTGTTATAGCTAACAGTGTCCACGATAGTACATAGGGGGCTCCGCGTGGCAGTCCGCAGTCTCCCTCACCCCAGCGTTCGACTCTGCTGTTACGCCGACTTCGACGCCTGCGACGCTTTGATGTTTCTTTTTTTTTTTTTTTTTTTTTTCGCTGCACAAGTTTGCCCGATTAAACCTTTCAGTTTCTTCAGTTATTCTTTGTTTCCTCGCCTGATCATTTGTGACAATATGAGTTCGTATTGCCAAATGTGAGAAGAACTTGCGTGGAGCTTTTATTTTATCGCAAACATGTTATTCTGCTATACATAGGCGTGCGCAGGATTTTTCATTAGGGGGGGCAAGGTTTCGCCAGAGCGCCCCCCCCCCCCCCCCTTTTCTATCAACGCACTCCCACTGATGTCCTTCCGCTCATATTGTAGTGCTGAGACCAGATTTGGTTATGAAACGTTCATTTCAAAAATAATGAATTTTAACATATACAAAATATTATTAAGCAGTTGGTTTCACTTTCTTGTGAAACGTCCGCAAAGAAAGGCAGTCCCTGCGCAGCTGAGGCGTCAGTGACACAACGCGCATACAAAGAATTTTTATTTTTTGTAAACCTTGCAGAGAAAGGCACGACACATATGCCATCTTTAACAGCACAGAATATTTAAAAATATTGCCTCAACGTGACTCTGATAGCATGGAAAATATAGTATACATACAGGGCAAACGCATGGGTGCACCTACACATGGCGAAAGCTGTCATATGGCGTCTGCCACGTTCATGCAGAGGACGAAAAACGGCACCCAATACACAACGTAATAACACGCTTAAAAGCACGAGAATATACCGCAGATTAAAAATGCGAGAAACAGCAAGTTACTATATTTAGTAATTATTGAAGATAAACGCTATGACATGCCATTTTTCTTCTGAGCATCCAAATGTACAGTTGATAATCTTACTTTGTGGCACTTGATAGAAACATGTAATAGAAACAAGGGCTATAATTACTTTTTTTCACAAGATAACACGCACGCATTATGTCGAGCTCAACAAACATTGTACAAACTAATAGATATGTTATGTGGTGGTAAACATATTTTATGACTAGATTACTAAAAATGTGTAGCACGCGGGAGATATAGTACTTTTCACCAATCGTGAAAAGTGTAAAGCAAACTTGTGCACGATTTTGTCGCGAACTGTTCGATGACTGACTCAGAACTTGTTGACAATGCAATCTGTTGCTCAACGAACGGTAAAAGCAGCCACCGAAGGCGGTCATGACTCAGAGTTGATCTCAGCTTTGTTTTCACAATGGCGAGCTTTGAAAACGTCCGCTCGCACGCGCAGCTAGTGACAGGGACAACTGCAAAGCTTTTAAGGCTTAGCAGTTGTCCCTGTCAGGTTTTTCGCCAACGGCTGGCCATAGACGGCTTGGCGCCTGGAGGGTTTTTCGCCGACGGCTGGCCATAGACGGGTTGGCGCCTGGCGCTGCGTCGTGGCGTCTTTTTATGTTTTTTTTTTTTTTTTTTTTCCGTTGCGCGCATTAGAGGGAGGGAAACTTTGGCGTCGGTGTTTTATGCCGTTGAAAAAGAAATCATACCGTCGGCGCCGTCGCCCCTCGAGTCGGGCCAACTTTGCGCCCCCCCCTCCCCCTATATGATTAGAGGGGGCGGCCGCCCCCCCTGCCCCCCTGTGCGCACGCCTATGCTGCTATACCAAAAGAAATCTGAGAAATAGTAATATATCCGACAACCTCGCGAATATTTGCACCAATCTGTGAACTTGTCTGTTTTCTTTTGTGTTTACGTTTAAAATTAAAAGCGGTGTCAATATTTGCTCTTTTATATGAACTTTGATACATTCCCTGTTCAAATCGCAAACGCTTTTTATATATATATTTAATTTTAAGCGTGCGTCATTGCTAAAAAAATAATCGTTATTGCAAATACCGGGAAGATAAGGTCAGCACCTAACCTTTGGCAATGGGAGAAAATAAGAGCGAGGAACATAAATGTACAACACACACAAACGCTTATTTCGAATGCTTCATAGGCCGGTGCGATGTTTCATGGCCCATTCCATTGTAAAGAAGACCTCGTGTTGACCTCACGATCTTCGCCTCGAACACAAATGTCAGCCTCACAATGATTCAACAGTTGTTTATCTCCAAAACCGTTCAACTCAGAGCCCTTGTCAGCATCGAAATGTATCACAAAACCTCTCGGTAGTTGAAAGATCACGAAGTCCCAACTAAGGTCAATTTCACAGCTGTTGGTAGCTCCTTGAACAACACTCGAAAAGAAAATCCAGTTTGAGAATTTGGGATCTTCACATCCTTGACGGCCAAAGCCAGTCATTATATCGTAAAAAAATCAATCTTGTTATTCTTATACGAAACTTGTAGAAACATTCTGTCGAGTGAAATAATTAAAGAACAAAAAAAAAAACTCTTACACCAAAAACATCTACCAAGGAGCACACGGTGTTGGGCTAATATGGGAAGAGCGGTGGCCAAAAAAGGTCCAATGATCGATGGTCCAGTTTAGCCAATCTGCTCCCAGTGCTGTCTATGCCATTATATAGAATATCAAATGATGGCCCAGTGTATCGACTTACCAACCAATATTGGAGGTACATTGCCATTAAATGGTCAATATTAATCTGCCAGTTCCATTAGAATGCGAATATTGAATGAACACTTGCATAACATGGACAATATTGATCTCTCAGTTTAATTGGCTTGCGAATATTGGATGAATACTGGCGTGAAATGGTGAATGTTGCCCTTTGAGTTCCCTTGGCTTGCTAACGTTGGATGAACAGTGGAATAAAATGGTTCAGGTTGGCCTGTCAGTACCATCGGCATTCCAATATTTGATGGAGACTGGCATAAAATATACACTGTTGGCTTTTTTGTACCATAGGCTTGCCAACGTTGGATAAACACGAGCTTTGAATGGTCAATATTGGCTGTTAGTACCACTGGCTCATCGACATTGCAAAACCACAGTGGCATATAATGGCCTAATAACACAATTGGCCTAATATTGGAAGCATTTTGGAATACGCTGGTTTAGGCGTGTTCGTTTTTCCGCGAACAGTTGAAGTTGCTCGAGCGCTTGTCAACTTCATTTAATTGTGTCAACGCCCAAATTCAGGTGTTTTGCGGCAAAGTAAAAAAGAAACCAACGAAGTACAGACCTTAAGGGGAACGTTTTGTTGATTCTTTGTGCGTATTAAGCTTTGCCAGCCATATGGGCTAATCAGGACTGCCAACTGGGACTGTTGAAGACAGCTTATACGCATCGTCGCTCCGCCGAGGTCGAATGCATGAAACGTTTCGCTCTAGATTAATATATTAACTCTATGATCTCGACGGAAAAGCTTCGAACCTCAACTAAGGGTTTGTGGACTGCACTTTGTGCGAGGTCAGGAACCTTGTTTCGATTGAATAGGACGAGACAATATCCTGAAATGTGGTTGTACAAAGACGGCTCTATGACTCTACGGCACTACTGCTGCTATAATAAGACGCCAAATGCCTCCAACATGGCGCTAAGGCACTAACAGCAGACGGCAATGTTGATTTCGATTTCAAGTCATACCGGTAGTAACGCCAGGTGCAAAAACCTATACATAAAATCACAAAAAATAGAACAAAAATAGCAGTAACTCACGGTGTGCTACAGGAGACTGAATTTTATTATAATAGCACGAACGTATATACACAACTCATTACACCTCACCACAAATGAATCTGAAATTCTTACTTGATGAAACGAGTAAAGAGGCACTGACGTAGCCGTGATCCTTCTTAACCTGATCTTGAAGGCCACAAAAATTTTCGTCCCTGTTTTGGTTTCGTACTGCCCTGGAATTTGTGATCTGTGCTTTGTCCAGCGAAGGTTCCAACGAACACCTATCACTGTGGTCTGCCAAGCTCGCCGAAGGAGACCGCCTTACAGAAAGTTGATGCGCGATGTACGATGGGGTGGCGCACAAAAGCGCCCGATGTCAAAAGCTCCGTGTCAAATGCCCCATGAAAAACACCTTGAGCTTTTGCCCCGCCTTCGAAAGGCCAGTTTCAGAAGCCCCTGACGCGAATCCCCAGACCAGGTGGCTGGTCTTCAACGTGACGGCAGAGCATTCTGGTTTTAATCAAGAACGGTAAAGGGCTGTTTATACTCCAACGTTGAGCGCAGTGAACGCAGCGTAGCGCAGAACGCGCGCCTTTTATTCGCCGAGAACCAGGAACTCAATATTTGCGACCAATCAGTATCTGCGCGCGGTGCGCTTCGCCGCGCCCGTCGACGTTACGTTGGAGTATAAACGTACCTTAAATCTGCACGCGAACGTGTGTAACGCAATCATTCCATCATTTGTAGGCCATCGACACATTAGGTTTAGACACGGAAAAATGCTAGTTGAAGCGCGCAAAGGAATTTGCCCGTGGTGCAACCATGCTACATCCGTGCGATGCCCACAGGTCATTGGCATTTTAGAATACCGACATGGAGCATTCTACATATTTGTGTGCAGGTTTCTTTATGCGCATGCTTTCCTGTTTTGTTTATTCTTGAAGCATAAGCTAGTTAGCTTCAATAGTGCTCTGAGGGAACGCTAAAGTGGCCGACAAGTTTCTTAAAATTTATATCATCACTTTTGCTTTGCTGAGAGACATTTAATTAGTCATTGTATTTTTGTTTTAATATTGGCATTAGGCTTCACGCCGAGTTTGGAGCTTCGTGTCTGTGAGTCCCTTTTGCTCTAGAGTGACCATGCAAAAGCAATCTCTACCACATTCGTTTTTGGATACCCGGATAGCAAATACGAACAGAGCCAGGCGGAAGAACTCGAGAGGCAAGTGTATAGGGGAGGGGCACGCCGACGGCCTCAAAAGGGGTTGCTTACGAAAGTCGCTCGGCCTAGAGTAACACTATAAGCTCTGCTGGGAGAGCCAGAGTATGGTCGTCTTGTTCTCCCTATTGGCAGAGAAGCGGTCACGTGCACCGAGCTGGATATGAGCTTCGTCCGGGAAAGCGACCTTGCAGGCGCCGGATTTCAGGCAGATCATATTTCTCGCTTTGCTTTTACGAAATAAACATCCGACACTAAAATAGAACAAACTGGAAGGTCCCTTGACCATTCAAAATTATGTGCAGCCACTGGATACAGTATAATCGCGTTGTTTTATAACGCGAGCGATGTTCTAGAACATGTTTTCAAAGTCTCGGAAGAATACGACACGGAGGACGATCGCGTAGCTCGCGCAACCGGTTGCTCTTGCAGAAGCGACAGTCGCTTTCCGCAGTGCGGCCTTGGATCCAGCGTGGCCGCCCTAAAGGAACCATCGCGGTACTCTGCTCTGCTGTACTCCTTGCGCAGGTACACTGTCTCTCCCTCAGAAAGGGCGAGCGAGGGTGACGACGGAACAGGTCCCCTTCCGATTTCCCCTACGAACCACATCTTGAAATCTCTCCTTCGTGGGCGAGGAGGACTCGATGTACTTGAGCGAAAAGGACACTGTTTATTTCTAAGCTGACAGTGTTGGGAGGACAACGCGCCCTCCGGACCGGTCAATCACCTCCTTTTCGTCACCTACCCCGCTCTCTGCGCGAAGTTACGGGTGGGAGCGTGACCACGTGATTAAAGATAGACGCACGATTGATTCACCGAGCACCTTAGCTTGCACTAGACTCTCAGCTTAGGGGTGACGAAGTCCAGCCCGCGAAACACATACACACACACACACACACATTAACAGACACACACAGATAGAAAGTGGGGTCGCGTGAGCCACGGTCAGATGACAAGTTAAGGACCGGGAGACGGTGGGGACGATCTTCTCGATTTTCAACACGCGCAACCGCGAACTACAAACGGGTAGATACGCTTCGCAATTTATGCAGGCTTTTTCGGCAGAAAGAGCGCTTTTCTGCCAAGAAAAAGAACTGCAAGATCGACAGGCACATCTCAGAACACCGTGGTGTCATTTTTTTTTAGTTGTTTGAGTTTAGTTTTTGCTTAGCGGATTGTTTCTATTGTGGGAAGCGGCTTGGCAACTCCCATATTCACGCTGCTCCTACTTGAACCGGGAAGAACGGTGGTTCTAGCGCTCCAATCACCAGCAGCGCATTTCGTCGTAATATCAAGTGCGATCTTCAGCATGCGGATTGCCAAGGCCATGGACATTCTTTCGACAGCGCCTACCCACCGGTGATCTTCCTTTGTTTGGGAATACATGTGACCACTAGCTTTGACAAACCGATGACACAACGGACAGCCTTCTCTTCCGTGTTAGTGACTAGGAGCGAACCTATTGACCAGCGAGGACAGCTGTTCTTGCTACGCAATGAACGTTTTTTCATGATCCGATGAGTTTGGGCTTTGTCGAACTCTGGGTCAGGAATCTCCGACGAGTCCAGCGTGTAATCCAGAGCGATAGGCCCGAAACGTCCTGTACAGCGCAATCTGTAAATGCTTTTTATTTTAACAAACCGTGAGAGACGTTCTGATTTGTTCTTTTTGTTTTCAAAGTCATGTTTATTTAATATTTTTTGTTAAAGGGACCATAAAATCACCTTTTTTTAATTTTGCCAAATAACTTTTACATTAACTTTTAATTTCCACTGAACGCCGAACAGGCATTCGTTTTCGTTTCGGTTTATTAACTTCTACACGACAAGTGAGTGAACTACTGAAATTTTCATCCTTTCCAACTCACCGCAAAACAAGCCGAGGCGTAATTTTTACGGTCGTGACGTACTATGGCACCGGAACCGGAAGTTCTTTCTGTCAAAGGAGAATGAGAGCGCTAGCGGCGAGCTGGCGGTGTGCCGGTAGATTTTACTACATGGCGCCGATGCCACCGACATATTTCCTAAATCGGAGCCTCTCATCACCGCGATAGCCATGGACGCATCGCAACTGAGAGAAATTCAATTAGATATGTCGCGTTACAGCGACAAGATGGGACTGTAACCATCCGCCGGTACGCCTGCTGAATAGTGCGACGAGTCTCCCTGGGAAGACTTTATAGTTCCTTGTCGCAATCGGACGAAAAAGAGTGACGGCTCCAATATGTTCCGAGCATACATGGATGACCTTAGATCTAGGGTCACTCAAACCGACGAGCCTGCACCAAGTGCTTCAACGTGGTTCCTAGAGTGGCAAGCGGTGAAACTGGAGCAGTTTCTTTTTAAGCTCCGGACTTCAAAAACCAACGTTACTAGAACGCTAAGTTTGGAAATTCACCGTTGAAACCTGGGCGGCTGGTGCTCCCCGAGGCCAAGATAAATAGGATAACAGTGCCACCCTTAATCTTTTTTTCTTTACCGTGGCCACCTTGAGCTTTCAGAAAGCATGTTTTTGCGTAAAAAGAAACGGAAAAAAACTCTCTTTGTAGGAGCCTTTATTTTAGATTAGTGCGAAAAAACAGGCTCGTGATGTTTTCTACAATCTTTAGTTTACAAGGCTTTGCGGCACAATTAATATTGTGTTTATACAACCATCTATCAATGGTGATTTCAGGTAGCAGTTCCCACCTGGGCGAGTCCTAGTTTCGGAAGTAATACGCGGCGCGTCCGCTTGGGAGACGGGGGGTGGCACCCCTGAAACCACTTCCATCGAATATGTTTCGGCGCCATAATGGCCGACTAAAGCTAAACTAGAACCGTCACAGCGAACGCTGTCGAATGCCATCGTCATGAACCAACAGAAGCAGCCGGGCAGTTCCCCAAGCGGCCGCTGTGGGAAAATTGGCGGCCTTGCGACCGCCGTCAGCTCGGTTCTCGAGTACGGATGGGTGCCACATTTTTAGAGCAGGCCCTCTGGCAGTTTCCCAACTTAGTGGTTGTAGTAACGTTGGCACAAACTAATATGTTTTTCCGCTGATATCAAGAATCGCGACCTGCATGCAACACGCACGGCAGAGCTCTCCTCATTAGACCTTTATTAGTCTTGCCAATATTTTCCAGAATATTTGAGGGAGTTATACAAAGCCGATTATATCAGTTTCTTATAAAGCATGGTGTCATAAACAAATCTCAGTATGGCTTTCAAAAGGGCAAATCATCAGAGCAGGCACTTGTTGAGACGAAAGATAAAATAATATAAGACATGGAAAATAAATTATACACACTGGTAGTTTTTTAGACATTAACAAAGCTTTCGACACGATTCAACACCAATTTTTTTAAGTAAACTTCAACTGTACGGAATACGAGGAGTAGCTTTGGCTTTAATAAAACATTATCTAACAAATCGCCTTCAATTCGTCAAAGTTAACAAATCTCTCTCAACCATGTTGGAAGTAAAATAGGGTGTCCCCCAAGGTTCTATCCTAAGCCCCTTGTTGTTCCTCCTTTATATAAATGACATTACTGCTATTCCTAGATCTCTAGAACTGATTATATACACAGATGATACCAACGCATTTTTCGCCTCCGCCTCCAAAGCCTCCCTACAGTCAATGGCAAATAGCTATCTGGCTGAATTAGCAGTGTGGCTCCATAAAAATAAACTGCAACTTAATTCTAAGAAAACCAAGTATATAATTTTTGCTCCAATAAACAAACATGATAATGCTCCAATAACTCTATATTTCGAAAACGCAATTAGAGGACAAGTCCCCTAACCAAAAATCTTTTAGGCTTTTGGTTTAACCAGGAGCTTAGCTGGAATGCCCATGTAAATAAGTTGACTGCCGAGCTTTCTCAGGCAGTTGGATGTTTGTATAAAATAAGAAACCTGATCCCTACATGGTTAAAAAATATATATATTACTCTCTTTTTTACTCAAATTTATGCTACTGTATTTTAGTATGGGGGTACAACAACGCTCACAAACTACAATAAGATTCTTGAATTACAAAAGAAAATTTTGCGGTTATTTGAAAGTTACATGGGAAATATGCAAGCCCTTCGAACTGAGCCACTTTTTAAAAAAAACACGGTATACTCAAGACTAACCAAATTTATGATTTCAAGTTAATGCAATTAATCAAAACTGAGAAACTTTAGGATATGACTGCGAGTGATGTAGTGCATAAATATACCATTCGGCACTCTTTAAGACGACCTCCACAGATTCGAACAAATTACGGAAGCAAACTAAAGATTATCAGGTGACCAAATTATTGAATTCAATTGGGACCTTCGTGGATTTTATTAACTCCTTTTCAAAATTTAAAAAAGAGCTGTGGACACTCTTGGTAGGCAGTGACACTGTTCTATAGCCATCTTATACATGTCAAATTGATGGGTTTTTTCTCTGAACTTGTGAAAAAGTTTCTTTCATAATCTATATTACAAGTTGCGATCCTCTCTTGATGATGTATTATAAAGCCACGACATTACTTGAATCACTGATGCTTTATAGGTGCACGAGTGTATAGTGTACTGTGTACCGTGTGTACAAACTGCAAAGGGGACAGATACCTTCGTCAGGCATTTTCTCTTTTAGTCTGTGTTCCCCTTTCGGTTAATCCGAAAGAAATAAAAACTTCAATTCCTGAGCAAACGACGCTCGTGAGTTAATAGCGAAGGCGCAGTCTGATCTTTCTTTTGCTTTGTTTACCACACGATAGATCGCGCATGGCTGCCAGCATTATAAAATTCGGCAATTCCTGTGAAACCGTGAATTATGCTACAAAATGTGGATGACAAGATTCTTTAACAAAACTACTAGGTGCATTCGCCGGCTATTTATTTTTTATGATCGCGGTCCAATAAGCGACGTGGATTTGGCTGACGTGCTTTGGCACCGCGGAGGCATCTCAGCCAAAGGCAGAGAAGGTTTGAAGTATAGAAGATATAAAAGAGTCCGATTTTCTTTAAAAAGTTCAATGTCGAAAACATTTTTTTTCGCACCCTATTTTTGTATTTTAGTTTTCCTTTCACACATTTTACGACGTGCGGTGAATGAAATTAGATTTCAGAATTGTTTCATGATCCCTTTAAAATATGGCTGTCTTCTCTGTGGGAGGTGTGTGCTATATCAAAGTCCTCCAAGTATCTTCAAAGCCGAATACAACAGAAGTGCTGAGTAGTCGCTATTTGCCAAGATTCGGTTTGTTTTGTTGGAGTAAAGTTTCAGTAATTGTCTTTGTTGGACAAGCTTTTATGTGCATGATTTTTTTAATTCTTTGATTCATTCAAGTATCATGTTCTCTTCAAATGTAATGTTGTTTTCGTAGCAGGGTAATGGGCTGTTAATTTAGCAGGACATTTGACACTGGTGAGCTGAAGAGGGAGGACAGCTGTTTGATTCAGTACTTTAAAACAATACGGAGGCAATATGGGCCATTTAAAGCTACATCTTTCTTTGCCGATGATGCAATAGGTCATAAAACAGTTTTTTTTTAAATCAACACGGAAATATAGGTGTGAACCTAATTGGCGATAGCGTAATTAATATGTTGCAAGAGAAAGGCTAAGTAATTGATTGATTTACCTTCCTACTATATGATTAACTTCTTTAATCATTATCAATATGTTTATTTAGATAGGTTCAGTTCTAAGTTAGGACAAGTCGGGCGAACAATAGAACGGTAAACGCCTGGGCCGGCTTGCTAGAAACCGCGTCTCTGCTGAAAGTGTGGAAAGAAAGCACTTCCAAAGCCAGCGCACGAGCTGAGCGGGACTCAAACCACGTCTCAAGATTCTCGCGCGCCCCAACCTTTGGAGTGCTTTCTATCTCCCAGTCTCAGCTAAGACGCTGAATCAAGCAAGCCTGCCCAGGTGTATTACCTGCATATCTACTTATTTTAGAAGGCAGTACTGTTGTCTCCTAGTATACACATGTTTATAATATACAAAATTACGAAAATATATACCACCGGGTAAGAAAGTTCGAAAAATAAATAAAGAGAAAAGTCCGCAGACCTCTCTAAGATTTTAAACTTGAAGGGCGACTGAAGCGATTAATCAATTAGTTAATTAGAAGGCGGCGAATAATGAAGCTATATATTATTTTGATATTCATGATTGGCAAGCGTAAGAGAGAACTGACAGTGACTGAAGATAAAAAGGTAAAGGAATATTTCAAATTACAGTGGCACGAGGTATAGTTGGAGCTGACAAAAATCTGGCCTCTGAAACCCTAGCTTCATTTAAATTCAAGCTCCCTCCTTCTGTCTCATTTAGAACCCTGTGCCCAGCACCCTGGGTGGGATCCCATCAAGTTCCAGCCCGGTTAACAGGTTGCAGGGATGTAGCCAGGCACTCATTTTTGTTCTCCTGTTCCTTCCATCGAAATTACAAATAAAATGTATTTGCGGTATAATTTGCATTGAATACTTTCATATTTACCGGCATACAATACTGACTTAACGTTTTGCACAGCGAATATGGCTTGTCTGCTGCACATTTCTTTACAGATGTATTTATAGTGTTCTATTGAACACTATAGATACATCAGAATGGAAAGCTGTATGCCCACTAAAATGGCTGCCGAAAATAGTACAACCCGCTGTGGAAATCAGATGCCCAAATTGAAATAACCAGAGCATAGGGTGGGGAGCCAATATTGGATAAGCCAATGATTAAAGTTGAATGCCATTATTAGTTGTAAGACCCACAACCGACAGTGGTCTTGTGATGGTTTAGCTTATGGTTAAATTGCGGCCCAACGTTGGCTTAAATGTTGGTTAAATGACGGTCCAACGGTAGTATGAATGATGGCCCGATGTTGGTTTAAATAATGTTTTAATCGTGGCCCAACATTGGCATTAGTGAATGGTTCAACGTTGGATTGGGCAGCGCTTTCAAGAAAAACAACCTTAGGCCAATACTGCATCCAATTTTTGCCAGTGATGTGCCGATGTTGGTTCAACAATGATGTGCTGCTTTGGAGTCCTACTTTCAAAAATACAATAATTTAAAAACAAAAGGCACTCGCTTTTTTTACTGACTTGAGGTTAACATCATGAGACATCACGAAAAATAAATTTAACAAAAATAGCTGTAATGTGCATTTTTGCTTTCGCTCGCTTGGGAGGTTTTTATATGCATTGGTGTACGTCTAATTTAGAACGTTTTACATATGCGCCACATTGCAGACCAATGGTTGTTTACGGGAACGAAATTGAAGAAATAGTGATGATGACATTTATACTAAAAGAAAAATATATAAACGAAATAGCTACTGCCGAGCTTCTGCGTAAATAGAAGGTTATGAGTGGGCAACTCACGTCGAAAAAGGGCAACTTTTCCGCAAACAGACAATATCCCCAAACACCAAAATGTCAGGCTTCTGAAAAAGGCAACAACTGAAAAGCGGCGATTCCTAGAAAATAGAATCTAGCGAAAACGAAATTATGAACCATGCAACATAAGGTCACAATGTGTTTCTCTTTGCGACCTTTAACATAAACACAACAAAAAGCTGACAGTGAGTATATATTGAGAGGTTTCAAAACCCGAATCACTAGCTTTTGTGGTTACAGCGACAATGCGTTTCAGTTGCATTTTGGGCCTTTTAGCAATGTGCCTCGTTGGTAAGATTTATAGCCTCCAGTTATGTAGGGTTGTAATGAGTTCATTAGATTATGTCTAAAATATTCTAAATGAAAGTTTTTAATGTTTCGTTTATATTTATGCTAACTGCCTAAGATATCAATATAGAAAGAAAAACGTTTCCGAATGATATGATATCACAATTTCGAATAACGTCCTATAAATATGGCTAGCCTAGCCCCTATATTTTTAATCGCTCAATCACGTTTTGGTGATGAATACATTACGTAGCTTGAAAATGGTTAAATATAAAGTTTACTACTTCCACAAATGTGCTCCCCTAGCTCAAGGCCACAACAAAAATATACAGCTTTAGATCATTTACCATTATACTGTATCTTTGAGTTGCTTTAGTGATGTTAGTAGCATAAAAATTAATTTAGTCACCTCGGAGTTATGTATAGCAGTTAGTGGAAACAGTTATCGCGACCATTTATGATTTGCAAAATATATTTTTCTGCCATCATCGATAAGGACAGCCGATCAATTATTTGCGATGAAATTTAACTATAAATAATAAGTATGATAAGAGTAATTACAGAACGCAACGTTGAATGCACCAATACGCTACAAATAACGTTTTACAGAGTTATTTATATTTAGTAATTTTCATTAAGATTGTTGCTAATTGTGATCTGCGGGTGGTGTCACTGACTAGACAGCACAATTATAGCAGTTCTTACGTGGGTCCCAAAAAACTGTAACACATTTCTTACGTGTTTCGAGCGCCGGAATGAGAGCTACCAAAGGAGACGCTACTGTGTTACACCTTTGTTCTGGGCACACCATAATTTTGAGTTATCGGGATGTACTAAATGTAGCATTGCTCGAGCGAAGCAGGTTGTTGCGAGTCCTAAGAGATCTATGAACTCTCCACTGCAAGTCAGATTGCGGCATTAGCCGATAAAATGGCCAAATAACAAATATCAAAACGAGCAGACGAACAAAATCAGCGACACCCTGCGGTTTTTAAGCTAACACTGATTATAGGCTATCTAAAGCGACTTACTTCACTCAGCAGTGGTAATTTCACCTCAAATGCCGCCATGCTTGCGTTACGTGTGAGCTGCACACTGGCTGTCTTCTACCGGTGACATTGACTACCGGCGCCCAGGATGAAATCTTCCGAATGATTCTTAACTCAACCAAAATTCCCAAGGGCCAAAATCTACTATAAATACTTGGACGACTGGACGAGTTAATTCTTTCGCGCAATATTTATGATATCTTTTTGTTACAGCTAAGGCAGCTGAACCGGATTGCACAAAGAAATGGGTAAGAGAAGATACATTGTGTCGCTTAATTTCCTTTCCATCTCTTGAAACATAAAACTTAAACTAATGTAGCGATGCAGCCGAGTTGGTTCATGACAATGGAAAGTATAGATACAAAGCATAAAAAGAGGAAGACGTAGAGAAGAACAGATGACGGGAGGTGACTTCTAACTTAAACTGTAAATGCATTTTAGAGTTAAGAAATGGGTACATAACAAGTAATTCGAAAATGTACTTCTTGAGCGAATGCAAAAGTAGTCGAATTGTCGTCAAGCAAGTCGGCCACTTTGTGTAAAATTATGGCATAAGTGACAAGAAATCTTTTTTATTTGTCTTGCTATAACAACAAACATATACCCGCCGTATCAGTCATGTATTCAATTATACATTCAGGGCAATGACGGAGCTCGAAAAAAAAAGTTTTTTTTTTCTAATCGGTTTATGTATTAGAAAAACATATATTTGTACTTAGCTATTTATTGTGAGCACCCGCAATACTGTATCTGCGTTAGAAAAAAGATTAATAGTTGTATAAGAACGTCACACAATTAATTACTGAAATCGTTAATAAAAGCGTTGTAACTTATTCTTACAAATTAATCACTTCGTTTTTCTTTAAAAAAATGCATATAACCATATTTTGCATATAACCAGATTAAAAATGCATAAAACCATTAAAAAAATATAACCATATTTTGAAAGAAAAACAATTTTACTCGTGGTGAGTCCGTATTTTTTAAATCAAATTTAGAAGCATTCAAATGTCAACTTAACATTTGAAACTGACTCCTTGTTTTTTCTGGATGTCAGCTTGGGTACTTCAAATGTCACTACGCCGTCATAACCCTCTGCAAATATTGAGCCTTTTTCATTGTGGTTATACTTTGACGGCCATAATTATCAAACTTAATGTATTCTAAATTAAGAAACCTCATTCACTGTTTCGAGTTGATAAAAATTATAATAAAAGTAAAAAAGGAGAAAAAATAAATAAATAACATGTTTTTACAATTCTTTGTAATTCGAAATTAGACCGCATTTCTTGAGGATGAGGAATGGATGGCACGGAGGGAAGGGTGTGCCCCTTCTCCTCTTCCTCTTCCCTCCTCCTCCCCCAAATAAATTTCTCCCAAAAGTTTAGCGGGGAAAATGACGTCACATAACTCGGTGGCACGTCACCTATGCACAAAATTCAGTTGCTCCGCTAGATTTAGCGGGAAAATTAGCGTCACGTAAAATCAACACAAATTCAATTCCCTGCAAAATTTAGCTGGGAATCATTTTGGTGTTGAGGTCACTAACGTTAATTTTCCCGCTAAATCTCGCGGAGAAATTGGATTTGTCTGTTAAATCTAGAGGAGATACTGATTTTCCACGCTAGATTTAGCGGGGAATTGTATTAGCGATGAGATCAAGCGACGTCAATTCTCCGCCTATATTTAACGCGGTTACGCCGACGCCGACGCCGACGCCCACGCCGCCGCTGCGAAACACGGGAGCGGGTACCTAACAGCTGCGCTTTAATTCGTTTGACTTAAAGGGGCCGTGCAACAATGTTTGGAATACGGTCGATCAATCGTGGTAGTTGTACCTTGTCACGAACGGATTAAAGAGCTGAAAATAAATTTTGCCTACACACGTTTGTTCTTTAGAAAAAGAAAGAAAAGCTCGAGGTATACCTAAGTATTGCGTAGGAGTTGTGGCAGCGAAAGCATGCTTATGCGGTTTGTGCAGGTGGGTTATATGGCCAGGCGGACATTATGTGGCTGGCTAATCTTTGGGAGAAGTGGGCTAATTAATTAAAATTCGTTAATTAACCTTTTTAATTAGTGGAAATAGGCATATGGTTCTAATTAAAAACCTGCTGTGCGTCATCCAAAACCAGTCATTTTTAGAAAAAAACTTTCAGCATGTCAGAAGCGTAATAGTGCACTAAAGTTACCACTCGTGGAGCAGGTACAAGGCTAGCGGTTGCGGTAAGGCGCCCGCGCAATTTTTCCGTCTCATATCTAGCCCCAGCCTTGTACCTGCTCCACGGGTGGTAACTTTAGCACAACTGCGCTTCTCACGCGCTCAATGTTTTTTTTTTTTTTTAAGTGACTGATTTAGGGGTTTTGGGTGACGCTCAGCAAGTTTCTATTAGGAACCTTATGTCTATTTTCAGTAATTAAAAAGTTAATTAACAAATCTTAATTAATTAGACGACTTGTCCCAAAGATTAGCCACCCACATAATGTCCGCCTGGCCGTATAACCCCCCTGCACAAACCGCATTAGTGTAGCTTTCACGGGCCTTTTTTTTTTTAAACAAATGTGTAAGAATAAAAAAACACCCTATATATAATATATATATATATATATAGAGAGAGAGAGAGAATTTTTCTTTTAGGACATACACATTTTTTTAGGAAAGCCCGGAAAGCTACACTAGTGCTGTTTGTGCAGTTGAGTAATACGATTACGGTACAAAATATACGGGGCTAATCGTCAGAATAAGCCTCATAATTTACTCAAAATTGTTCATTAGCATTGTATCGAGTGAAAATAAACACATAGTTCCAATTATAATAGTTACAACTTGCAAAGCTTCATCAAAAACCACTAAATCAGTAAATTTAGAAAGCTTTGAGCGCATGGAATGAGCATTAGCTCACTAAATTTGCCAGTCGCGCAACAGCAAAAGAGAAAACACGGATAAGAGCAAAAGAAACCCCGCGAGAGCGTTATGGCTCAGGTGGCCTTGCTCCTGCAGCTCGAGTCGTACCTTTAGCGCTTCACCCTGCTTTCCCTGTGCTCTAAGCTCCTTTTACTTGTTTGATTTGGCGGTAACGTATTTTAATTAGTTATTCGACTTATCGTGACGTACATTTTCCTTTCATATGTCCCCCTGGCAATATAACTCACCTGCACAACACGCATTATTGTAAATTTCAAATTTCTTTTTAAACATATCTGGAAAGCCTAAAAACACCCTGTATAGTCATTTTGTACCCAGCATTAGTTGTCATTTTATTTCATTCTATACTCTAACGACCTAAGAAAGACTTGTTTAGAACGACATTTTGCTCTACCCTTTGTTGATATGGCGCAACAAAAGGCGTTTTTGCCTGAGAAGCAAAGATGTATATATGTATAAAACAAACTCCTCTGTTTTACTGATAAAGTCGAGAACTCATTTCCAATTTATGGCTCGCTTTGCTAGAGTTTAACTTTTCTCAATTAAATGAATTATTAATATGATTTATATGCGCACTATAATAGCCGTACACGTGATACTCTCAATTATATAATAGAGGCACTGTTAAAATAGATTAAATAGAATACCGCTGTTGAAATTGACCCATTGAGTTTGCAGTTCGGCGTGTCATTAAACACTAATATAAAATAATATTAATTAACTTAAAGTTTATAATCGGCTGCATATATAAGGCAGTTTGTAATTTTATTGTTCTTGCCAATTCATATTTGTTTACGAATATAAATACAATTTCTTTAGCCTTTCACATTTCTCTTTCAGCCAGTACTTTGGCCACCTTGTCTTTTTATTTGCCAACATGGAAGTTGGGGGCTTCATTCTTGGCCAAAATTTACCCTCGAGCATAAGTCGAACGGAACGTCTTGCAGGGTGCGTATAATTATTTTGGTATAAAACCGCCGAATGCACTGTCAGTATATTTGAAATATCTGTGACTATTCATAATAGACAAAATCATAAAATATTACTTCGCTACATTTCAAGTTCCTGCATTAAGATAGCTCCACCCAACTGATTATAATAGCTGTCAGGTTGAGAACGTAAGAGTGGTATACTTACTCTTGCTGCAAGCTTATTAGATTCGAGAACGCCTCGGCGTTTCGTGAGCCTCCAGTATGCACGCGCAGCCCAAGCATGGCGGAAGGCAACAAGCACGCGCCAGAAGCCGGGCATCCGAGAGGGACGCCCTGCAGTTCTTATCTTTCTGTTTTTGTAATAATAGTTCAGTTTCTGTTTTTTTTATATAAATATTAGGGCGGGTCTATAGCGTCTCTTGCGGTCAATGTCTCCAGAGAGCGCGAGCTTCATATTGATTTGTGAACATTACGCAAAACCCCTGCTAAGGAATTCTATTAGTCGTCCTACTTTTTGTATGTAAATTCATACGGACATTTTATTTACTCGGACCTTAGCTAAGTTGCTTTCCCATAGTTTTGTTTTGCGCATAGTTTCAAATTCTCTAGAAAAGATATCGAAAACTTTAAGGAAAGCTCGCGATCTTTTTTGAAAAATTGCAGTATCTTCGACACTTCGGGTTGCCTCGTTGGGCAGAAAACGTAGTCACCGTATTAAACGGTCGAGAACCAGTTTTAGCAGCCGCTAACACGAGCTATAGGAAACTGAAATAGGGATTCAAAACCGCTAGGTTATGTTCACTA
Organism: Ixodes scapularis; assembly: GCF_016920785.2. Classification (NCBI taxonomy): domain Eukaryota; kingdom Metazoa; phylum Arthropoda; class Arachnida; order Ixodida; family Ixodidae; genus Ixodes; species Ixodes scapularis. The sequence continues at coordinate 13,276,869 of NW_024609846.1, forward strand.
ACAACCTAAAAAACATGAGGCGTGTTCAGTCCCTATCATCTTACTGTCACTTCGCAGTCAATAAAATTTCGTTTTTAGCCAAAAGAACCTTGAGGGACTCACAAACCAAGAAGTGCGAACATAATAACCCACGCTCTGCGCTTCTCAAGCTGTCAGTAATTAAAACTGTCAACATCGCTCACGCTTGTAGTACTGGCCGAGACTGTGACCGTGTTGTGAAGTTCTTGAGTCGGTCTCAAGAATAGATTATATGCTTGCGACCAAAATAAGCTTTTCGAACTAAAAGCCGTATAAACGCTTCTGGCCTAAGTATGGGTTTTGATCTCAGAATACAAATTACCTACACGCTCATTGGATTCCACGTATAAAAATGAATAAACAAAGAATAAGTTTTTACACGTATTATTAACCGTATGATTCATTCTATCGGTCATGATGCAAGTATGTTTCAACAATGGGAGGTGTTGGGCTATTTGGTTTGAGATGAACATCTTGAAAAGAAACAGCGACAAAAAACTTGGACAAGAGCAAAGAAATATACACGACAGGACGGCGCTGAGCCGTCCTGTCGTGTACGTTTCTTTACTCTGTCCAAGTTTTTGGCCGCTGTTTCTTCCCAAGATGTTCAAGTATGCTTCGCTCCTGGTTGTCTTTTTTGCCTCTGCTTCACGTCCCGAATTAGTTGTTCGTGTTGTTGCAGTTCTTTTTCTTAATTACTGCAAACGCATTACAAACGAAAGTCTAAAAATAAAGGTTGATGTGTTTTATCCCTTCCTCGCTAATCATTAGGCGGAAGAAGATCCTGGAAAAAAAAAAGATTTTTATCACCTACGTTGCCAAACTGATTTCAAAACTATCTTGAATCTCGCGAGAGCAATTATTTCAGAATTAACTAACATCTAGAATGACAAGAAATAAATAAATCATGACTGTTTTTTATGCATGGCGTAGCAGATTGAATGAGAGCGTAAAGTGCATTGAATTTACTGTCACAGTAACTTGCAAATAAACAACTTCGTCTGACACTGTTTCGTTCCACATTAACGAACAAAACGTCTGACAATCAGCCACTCTTAAAACCTTTCTCAATTTAGTGTTTCAGTTTAAAAGTTGTTTGAGAGAAGGCTGCGTCCAATTTCAAGTTTCTATCTCGAGTAGAAATAATAGTCCTACCTCGTCTAGCATTTTCTGACTTCTCGAGCAGTTCCCGTTTCAATTGTGTATGTTACATGTTGGAAAACGGGTGATTTGATTGACGGACATTCTTAGATACTCTCCTTTTAAAAACATCGGCAAATTATCAATACTCACAGTTAAGTAATCACTACGCGGCTCACCCAACAGTAACATTCCTTTCAATTCAATTTTGGCACTCTTTAACAAGAATGAAAGAGTGATTTGTTTTCTTCTATACTTATATTCAGAACATGGTTACAATTTTATCCTTAAGGGCACACTGCCTCATTTATAAAAACGTGTAATTTCATAAAAGTTTTCTTTTTTTTTCAAATGGGTCAGTTTTAGATTAAGAAAAAAGAGATCCAAGTAAAGGAAATGTGATAGACCACATAATCCGGAAGCGTTTGTAAACCGCAGTTTAAGCATCGCATCTCTTTCCTCGACGCGAAAAAAAAACAATTAGCGGAAGCTTAAAACACACCGCGTTATTTAATCATAGAAACGCGTTGGAAAAAATTATTAGTTCATAATATTTCAAAAAAGTGATTGTGCATGTTTGCTTATAACGGCAAACACCAGTAAACAAATACGTTGTATTGTGCGATATAAGGCCTATCGATGGTCTTAAAATTACACTTTATATTGTGGTTTTTCTTCTCCAGAGACATTTGGGCTTGAGTCGTGGAGTATGCATGAATGGAAGATGTGTAAAGCCTACGGCTAATATGACATCGTCGCTTCCTGAATAAACATGCATAACAGGGGAAAGCTTTCAAGGAGTTTCTGAGAAGCGGCCCAAGAGACTTTACATAACTCTTTGCTTAAAAATCTTTTATAAGTATGTTGCACTGTATACCTAACAGAAACACTAAACCTGTGTTTAATATTAAGGTAATAAAATAAAGTATGAATGGAAAAGTGTGTGTCTAATTGACGCCGGCTGACCCAAGAGGAAGCCTTTTTTGTGACTGCCCGGCAAAGCATTAAAATGTACGTACCTAGAATGCTTCGCAAATTATATAACGAGTAGTCATTTAAGAAAAGGCCCACTGGCATGCCAAGAGATCTTTTGTAGGCTAACATTGGTATCTATACCAACAAAGAGGTGCAGCTCCAAAAATATTGAAGATACTCAAGCTCTAGTTTGTGAGAGAGAACGAAAGAGGGATGCATCCTCGAAGACATGAATATGCAAGGGCAAAACGTCGTTGCCTTTTCCTTGCGAATTTTAAAGATGGTACAAGAACTAATCCCAGGAACGGGATGAGGAACTTTGGTGGGCAATACAGACCTTCAGATGTCACATCTATTCGCCCTGCTCTTGAGGTTTTTCGAACACAACCGACGATATTCCCAGAATATCAACCTTGTTCCTTCAGTTCGTGTTTCTCTCAGGTAATTTCATACTATCTACCAAATTCAGTCCGAACGTAATGGTATATGTACCTACCTCCGGAAAAAATAGGTTATTCCTGCAGCTTAGAACGCTTATTTCGGGGGCTTGAGGCTCCTCTATATTCTATCTTCTAACTTATTTTTTACTTGTGTTTTAAAGCTTTACCAGGTAACTGGCGAGGCCTGGTGCCGTTTTAATGACGCATATACACTCTTAGAAAAAAGGGTACGGATAGTCCTCCCTTACGGGAGGAACGGTCTTGTAACCTATGTTCCTTTAGAAAGGGAGAAACCTTCGTCCCTGAAGCAGGGGAGCAAAGTTCCTCCGTCGCTTGCATCTCAATATGGCGGCCCCGAATCGAGAAAATCGAGCCCAATAAGGCTTGACGAGGACGCTACGTCTCTTGTACGGAACGAGAGGAGCAGCAAATAAGAGCATAACACGAGCTTTCCGCGAACTGTGTTTATTTCCGAAGCCAGATTCCCGCCACAGGCGTTTCGAAAGCAGTTACTCAGTCTTCTCGTCGACACCACTGCGATGTTAAACGGAGACAACCGATACCGGGTTACTTCGTGCACTTTGCGTCTTACCTTTGGTGTTCCTCGAGTCACAATTCCTTCGTCAACCGCACATCACGGAGAAGGGCAAACTCACTCCGCGAAACCAAAAGCCGTTCTCGAAAGAACAAACTCGAAGCAGCTGTTTATCGCGTAGCGTGAAAGAAGGTTAAATCGCTAGCCACCAGATGGCGGGGTCAAGCAGAGTAATTGCAAGTAGCTAGGCTAGGTGGCCGTAGGTACCGCCTAATTCATGTTCTACAAAAAATAATTTGCTTCTCTCAGGCCACTCTGCGCTTGAGGATCCTCTGCTATACACACACCACACCCATTACACTTATCACAAGCATCAGGTGAACATACATTAACACATGCACTGCACATACAAATATCAATACAACAGAACACCACACTAACCCGAACACTACTCCCGTGTTCTGTGTTTCCGTCTTTTATACTGGTCGTTTTAAACGTGCGGAACTTTTCGGTGACTCCCTAAGCAATAAAAAATATTCCCAGCATGCTGATTTTTTCCCAGCAATGTCATACCTCTGAGAGTATTTTGAACGGCTCAGGGGATGAATCTCTTATTAAAAAGTAAACGCTCGATCACGCCGTAATTATTTGAAAGTAATAAATCAAACCGCTCCAATGCGGTTCGAAGTCATGAGTTTGTTTCCCCGCACGGAGCGTCGTAGCCTGTATTTCTATTGTAGTGTTTGTTTTTCTATTTGTGCTGTTCGCGCAAAGCTGCAATTGCCGTCTTGAATTAATCTCTGTAGAGCGGATATTCACTCAGCTGGAAGTGATGCTTCACGGGCTGAGAAATCGCTTTTCGATCAACTTGAATGCAGTCAAAGCCGCGACTTGCGGCAGGTGTTAAGTGTACGGAGCTACGCCGTGGTGAGCCCCAAAACTTCTAGCGCTCATCCAAGCGTGCCACTTAGAGGGCAGTTTCTCCAGGAACCGTAGTATATATTTAAACAGCAAAATAAATGGTAGCTTTTTTTTTTCTCGATTTTACCTACTATTGTTTTTTAATGCTAAAATTCCACACTGTAAATATACGTACTTTCCGTCACGATTTCGTACTGTTGTCCTTGCCCCAGAGCGCAATCGCTCTCGGGGACAATACAACCAACAGTCACATTGGCCACTGTACGATAGGAGCCTATACTGCTCAGACCAGCGTTCCAACATGACTATCCGCACGTTGATCGATTGCACGTAATCCCTCAAGCTGTATTAAACTTTTTAATGTAAAGCAGAATGTCAAACTGCGACACTCTGCCCCCTCCGATCACGGCCCGACCAGCGGCATCAATGCCCGACCGTTTACGATCTCCTCTTGTTGTTACACCACTGATACGCGAACACACGGTCACATCGCTGATAATTCCAGTCTTCCGTTCACAACCCACAACACTGCCATCACGATGTTTCAGCTATGTTGCTGACACGCAGAAACACAGAACCACGTTGAACGCCGGTTGCACTCGGCATCGGAAAACAGAACCGAACTCAGAAGGGAAGGCACCCAGGCAGCCGGCAGCAACACCTGCCTTTCTTGGACACAGTTCCTGCGGTTTCCATAACGTCGAAAACGTCGACACAGGTCCGCGTGCTTTCGCTACTGTAGTCTGCAGTGCTGCAGTGGCTGTAGTTCCGGTAGTTCCGTGCCGTGCGAGTCAAACAATCCGGAGACGGCCATTCCCCAGTGTAGGTGGCACTGCTGGCACTGTTCCGGAACTTCGCTGTTTCTAGCGGCTTCGTTTGCTCGTTTGATAAAATTAGTGATAAAAACGTCAATGCATCCGAAATGTTCTGCACGTTTAGACTAGAAGACGGAATTACAGGCGGCCTTCGCTGCTGCTGAAGCTCAATCAACTCAACAGCTATTTATTAAACAAAGTGCGCGACCTGCTCGAGAAACGAAACCGAAAGACGATGAGTCGGGAGGGCGGAAGCTTTCACCCGTCTGCCTGGAGAAGGAGAAAAAAGTTTCGTTCCTCCCCTTTTCACGTGTCCGCTTGGGGGCGCGTCGGTAGAAGGGAGGAAGAGGCGCCGTTGCTACTTTTTTCCTCCATTTTTTCTTAGAGTGTAGCTAGCAGAAAATTCGAGCAGAGTCGCGGGAGCTAGACCGCATACAGGATGTTTTTTTTTAAGATATTTGTTTGGAAAACACTTCTTATGAGTTGTGAATGCAAAAGCATGCCACCTGCGACGTATTGCTTAGGCCTCGCATTGTCGAAGCGCCTGGTCCTCCTGCCGTCTGCGATGCTTTGAATCAAAATCTGCTTGCGCCACCCGACGGCCGAGCACGCGCTCTCGTGAAATGGCCGCGCCACGTTGAGCTCGGCCGTGCAACCACTCCGGAGCCTCCCCGTGCGAGCTCTGCTGGCACGGCCGGCCAGCCGCTCCCTCTCACCGGCGGTCGGGCAGCTGCGCAGCCATAGAGATGGCTTCTCTGGTGGCGTTCCTTGGAACTACGCCGCGCGAGAGCCAATGGGAGCCGATCGCTGCTTGAAACTGTGACGCGCGCCAGCCAATGGGAGCTCATCCATCAGATTGCTGCTACACCCTGAAAAAAGCCCGTGCGTCTGCTCTCCCGCACAACACTCGGAGAGCCAATCACCTCAGCTTACGGAGGCAGCTCAGCGAATGGCGATGCCGAAACATATGTTTAGACTAAAAAACGCAGTCCGAGTTGTGACATTAAGCAATGCAAAACGTCACGCTTGCATTGCTTAATGTCACAACTCAGACTGCGATTTTTTTGGTCTAAACATATGTTTTGGCATCGTGATTCGCTGAGCTGCCTCTGTAAGTTGCGGTGATTGGCTCTCCAAGTGTTGTGCGGGGAAAGCAGACGCATGGGCTTTTTTTAGAGTGTAGAGAAGACAGGGGAGTTTAGGGGCTGTTCGGCGCGGCTTTAAAAGCTGATAACGCCGGTTCGTTTCATGGGAGAGTTAATGCTTTCGCACTAAAACGCCGTAGAAGCTCCAATGATACGGTTTGTGCAGGTGAGTTATCGGTCTGGGCGACATATGTAGAGGAATACTCGTCACGATAATTTGGTTAATTACCTAATTTTTGTTAATTACATATTAATTAGTGTAGATAAAGATATGGTTCCAATTTCAAACCTGCTAAGGGTAATAAACCACCACGTTATAAGTACATTTTAGAAAAAAATGCGGTGCGTAGGAAGCGGGGTGGTGCAAAAACAAAAACGCGCCCGCGCTGTTTTTCCGTCTCTTTTTTAAGCGTTCCTTATCGCCGGTACGGCACCACTTGCAAAAGTGTTAACTTTAGCACACCTATGTGTTTCCCCCCGCTCGAAATCTTTCTGAAATTTACTTGCTTAGTTTTTATTATGCCACTCAGCAAGTTTCTTTTTTGAAATCATATGTATATTGTACTAATTAAAACTAATTAACAAATAAACCAAAGCGCTTGATATTATGAGTGTACTGTAAATGGCCTATTAACATAATCACGAAATTATATTACATACCCCCAAAGTTTCCAATGTGTCATCATGTCACAAAAACGCAGAAACTCAGAATAAAAGAACTGACCAGCGCCTTTTTATGGGTTGCAAGACAGTAAACAACTTCCTTTGTTTTATTTCTTTTTTTTTATGGAATCTTAAAATTCGACTATTGGCGAGGAGCTCTAACTTTACGTTTCGCTACGTCCACCTTGTATTTTCCAGTGTTCTGTGTTTACCAACACGAGGCACGGGCACTCAATTCTTTAATTTGTCTTTCTCGATGGAGCTCGGCGCAATGATTGGGCCAGACTCGTGTCCTATTTTGTTTTCTTTTCTTTTTTTTTTGCGTCCACGTTTGGTTACACTGAGTGAACAGGAGCCCCATCCGAACTCTGACGCAACGCTCGGTCGGCCACGTGAGTCGAGCGCTGCATCAGGGCACAAACAAATAATCTATGGTGTTTTTGTCCGTGTCGGCGTAGTTCCCAATTCAACCACTAGGGTCCCGACGGTTGGTTCTCCTTTCCAAGCGCTTGCTTCACCCTATCCGCGAGCTAAGTCAGAGCTACAAGCAACAACATCATGGTGGGCTAGATGGGGGGGGGGGGGGGGGGGGGGGGGGGGGGGACGATTGCGCTAGCGCAAGTCACTCAGTGATTCAATATGTCGGAGCTATGGTGGGTGATAGCGTGGCGGCGAGCCATCAATAAGAGGATAGCAGCGCCACCCTGCACTAAAGGAAGTAGAAGGTGAAAGAAGTATAGGGTGTCCCAAGTCACCAGGCTCAATCTAAAATAAACCGTAGAAATCGACGCCTCCCTGTACCAATCTAAACTTTTCGTCGAAGGTGTATTTCACTGGTCGGTTTTTTATTGCAAAATTACCAAGCGTAGCTCTCTTTGTGTAAAAAATACGGCCAAGAAACTTGCCAGGCTCAACGGCGGGCGTCGACGCAGAAGACAGAGTCAAGTTTCGGGGTGTGTTTGGCGTGCGTAGTGCTAGATGGCGTCTGGAGCAGCGTCTGCAGTTGTGGCCGATCAGCGAAAGAAAGCAGACGACACGCACACAAAATCCGTGACCAGCCAAAGCACCGTCACTATGCAAATGCGTTTTTTCCCCTCTACGTTTTTCTTTTATTGTCCGCATTTATTTTTTAACCAAAGGTACATTCTAACAGGGCTATGTTCATTTGAATAAACCAATGTGGTAGCAAGCAGCCTCGTTAACGAGGTAGCGCCATCTATCAACACGAGCGCCAAACCGCACCGCTACTCGACTTGACCGTCTACGTCGCCGCCCGCCGTTGACGCTGGCAAGTTTCTTGGCCACATTTTTTACAGAAAGAGAGCTATGCTTTTCAATTTTACATGAGAAAACCGACCTGTGAAATACAACTTTGAAGAAAAGTTTAGATTGCTACCTGCAGACGTTGATTTTTACGGTCCGTCCAGCCTGGTGACAATTGGGACACCCTATACATTAAAGGGATTCACAAGCTCACCATATAAAGGGTGTTTCAGAGAACGCAGGCCAAATGGCTCCTGCGAAAACTACTCATCGCAACAAAAAAAGGCTTGTGGCGTTTTGGTCCTCGGCCAGGGGCCCATTTAGGAAAATTATTAAAGTCTGGGATAATGAAGTTGTTAATTATTTTTGCGTAATTAACTTTTTTAATATTGTGTTTAAGGGCGTGGTTTAAATTAGAAAATTGCTCAGCATCGTCGAAAAACAGTAAATCAACAAATTTCGGAACGATAGGAGGCCCGCGAAGCATTTTACGGCTTTCTGAAAAACCGCACAAAATCGACGGGTTTTTAAATTTTGGTTTGCTATCGGAGCGCATCTCAGCCCCGATGGTACCGCGCCCCGTGGAGAGATAGTGCAACCAGCCTCTGCTGCGTCGCACGATGAGAGCGCGGCAGAGGTTGGTTGCAATATCTCTCCACGGGGCACGGTGCTGCCGGGGCTGAGATGCGCTCCGATATCAAACCGAAACTTAAACCCGTCGATTTTGTACGGCTTTTCAGAAAGACGTAAAAAGCGTCGCGTGGCTTCTATCGCTCTGCCTTTTGTTGATTTAGTGTTTTTCGATGATGCTGAGCCATTTTCTAATTTAAACCATGCCCTTAAACACAATATTAAAAAGTTAATTACGCAAAAATATTTAACAACTTAATTATCCTGGACATTCATAATTTTCCTAAATGGGCCCCTGGCCCAGGACCAAAACGCCCAAAGCCTTTTCTTTTTTTGTTGCGATGAGTAGTCTTCGCACGAGCGAATTGGCCCGCGTTCTGTAAAACACCCTGTATTAGCGTCACTGCAGCCTGTCTTCATTGCGCCTAACTCAATGTACCATGCCTAATTTCGGTATGTCTAGCAAGGGAAGATTCAGTGTGCGTAACTTTACTATTGTAATAAATTCTGAAGGCAGTATCTTCTTCTTTAGTGCTCACAGTGTGGCAGAGTGGCGTTGTGGCGCTGCTGCGGGCATATCAATTTTAACGGTGCGCGTTGAACAGGCTTGCCATTTTCTCCCGCCGGACGAAGCGAGTGATTTTCACACCTTTTCTTCTAACCTACCATACCAAGCTTTCTGGATTAGGTCAGCCAACGCTACTGGAGCAAGCTCTGTTTCGCAGCTCCCTCTTCTCGCTTGCAGAGGCGAGTGGCCCAGGTGGTGGCCAGGAGAACTAGTGGCGCTGCAGTCGTATCTTACTTCCCTGTCTCGCGCGTCGTCTGCTACCACCACGTTGAGAGATTACTTTTCTTTTTCTTTTCTTCGTAGTTGTTTCCTTCTCTTTTTTACTTCCATGTGTATAATAGCAAAAAAAAAAAGAGATGAAAATGAAGTGCAATACACCACAGAGTTGAGAGTCAGCGCAGTGTGAGAGTTCTTTCTTTGAGTGGTTGAAATTTATTTTTGTCTACGTCTGTTTCCTTGCACTGTGAAGTGTTAGTATGAATCACCAACCCACCCAAGTTCAAGTATTGTTATTCAAACTTGGCGGGCTAGACAATCCGGGAGTAAGACTCGACTGCCGCGCTGCTAGTTCTCGTGACCGCCACTGAGCCCACGTTGAAGGCGGAGCTGTCAAACTGAGCTTACTCCAGTAACGTTGGGGTCAGCTGGGAAAGGGCGCAGGCGCGCCATGGCAGCAGAGCGTGCCCCGCAGTAGCCGGCGAAGCTGTGGAGCTGCGGTTCTGATATCAGAGCCGTTTATAGTGATAGATTTTGGTCAATGGGTGGAGCTTGTTGCCCATTATACTCTATTTCACCTTATGATGTATCGCAGAAAAGGCTGCAAGCACGAGCTCCTTGCTCTGGAGCAGGTCTCGGCGGTACAAGCTCTCGCGCATTAACGGCAGCCACCTACGCTGTGAGCTCGCGTTTCTAGCCTTCGCAGCGGTACAACATAACGTGAAACGGAGTATAGAACCAGTGGAATTCGCGATAACACGAAATGGCGTTACTTCTTTGTCTTCTTTATTCCTGAGAAACTGCATAGAGTTCCCATGAGTCAAAGCCCCAAAATGGCGGACGAAAGCAGTCATCCCCCGGTTGCCAGACTACGCTGCATGCTGTGATTGCCAGGCTGTCAAAATCTCCTTAAGAAGGCCAATCTATCTTAGTATAAAAGGCTCTGCCTCAGATCAACTCACGTCAGTGTCTCGTACTCGCGGTGGTTCCCTGTGTTTTCTTTTCTCACGTGCCATCGGTGGCTCGCCGTAGGCTCGTAAGTGTTGGTTTATGACACCTGCAGCTTCCAGTCGTTCACCAATGAATGAGCACGCGTTCCGACTTGCTGCGCTCCCGGCTGTCGCAGTGGGTACGCCTTACAAGCGTCGAAAAGTGAAGAGGCGCCACTTCTTCATTGCTCCGAAGGATCCTGTGCACCTGAAAGTATGGCAGAACGAGGTCATTCAGAAAACGTCTACGCTCACATAACACACACACAAAAAAAAATTGATGGACGAAGAGCTTGTCGGTGCGGGTAAGAATTGAAAAAACAGAATAAACATGTTAGACAAAGATTTTGTGTCTGAATGTCCAAAGAGCCTGAATATCCAACGAGACGACAGATCCAAGAGAGGTTATTGTAGGACATACCGTCTTGGTTGGATCTTCCGTCTCGTTGGACATGCAGAGTCGTTGGACATTCCGTCTCAATTGGACCTTTCGTCAGTTGTATTTTCAGATTCATTGGATATTTACTCTCGCATGACTTGTCGAAGGAACACGAAGGAAAGGGACATAGGTTCAGCAAGAAGGACTGCAGGCCGACGCGTCACTTTTCGAGGAGGGTGGTAGCGTTAGGAGAGTTTCAACAGGTTTGATTTTGAAAGAATTTTCATGATCTACGCGCCACGTGGTCACATTTCAAAGAAGAGAGATTTAATATAACAAAGTGGGCATTACTGAAAACATAAAAGTATGCACTTACCTGGAGCTGCCAATAATTGTACGTTCTGCTTAAAAAGACTCACAGTTCATCATAATTGAATCACAAAAAATCGTGGAATATTCAGATTACCCAGCACATGGTACGAAGCCTCCAGTGCGAACATGTTCAAGTCACACACAACCGTTGGTGAACATTGCAGCCGGAATAAACTTTTGTACGCATAGGCTATACTGGGCGTCACATTTTCTGCGCGATGTTGTTAAAGGGGCCCTACAACAATTGTTTGACTGGTTTTTAATTAGCACCGATCCTGAGCGCACTGAACGTAGTGACTTAATAAAACTTTTCTTTTCTCCAATTTCGCTTTACTTTAAAAGTTATTGGCAAATTAGAATTACAAAAACAAACAAAAAATAATCTCCTTCATGACGTCGTAGATCCTGGCTTTAGTGGCCGTGAACTAGAGGAGGGGTAGTGAGCTCATCAAGCGCTCACGGCTGCCGCACTCCATGTCGACGGCTCGCGAGGGCACCACTAAAGCACGTGTTGGATAGGCTGTATGAAGCGGGCGGCCAGGGCGGCTCGCGTTGCATTTGCTGCACGATTAAAGACTAATTCGGCATAACACTTCATTGGCCAGAAACGACAGCAAACACGGAGTAAATATCAGTTCAGAACGGACGCCACTTCGCGCTGCCATACCGCCAAGTGGCAAAATCGCCAGCCAAGCCCGCGCCGAAAGCCTTCGGAACGCTTGGAACCGGTCGGATCCTCGAGCCGGTATAGACCATTCCATTTAGCGCTCTCTGGGCGGCACCATTTTGTGCGACCGCAGCGCCCTCTCCACACATCCGGGAAGTTCAGCGGGTTCGGCGGGGTAAAACGAGAGAGAGGTCTCGCGCCCGACTCCGCTAGCAGACGACAAACCGGGAGGTTGCCGTTCTCCATCTTTGGGCTGTATCGGCGGGCTCTATCGAACATCGAACTCTCGCTCGTGGCTGCCGTTGTGAAGTGTTTCGCGTTCTTAGAATAGTTGTGGCTGCTCCAAAATCAGCCTATAGCTCTCTGTTGTTCTATTTTGCTAAATGATCAACTAGCATATCTTTTTCCCGTTACTTAAATAGCAGTTGAGTCAGCCGGCAGTACTACCCTCAACTACTGCTTGTATTGCGGCAGGACAGCACGTTTTATTTATTATTTCAGACTTCCACTCATGGCCGCTAAAGGCCTACACCAGTACGAACTTTTCTATAGTAAAAAAGGTACAGCAACCGGATTTACTTTTCGCCAAAGAGACCGGCCAATCTGACACAGTTTTCCCTATTTTTTTTTTATTTGCACGCAGGTAACAGCGCAATTGGACCCTGTCAGTCTTTTTATCTAGCATAATATTACACGACAGCTGGCATACCAAAATCTGCACATCTGCGCTTGAAAGTTCCAAAATGACGCGATTTTAAACAGAGTTTGCACGCCAGCCGGACGCTAGCTACAGCTCACTCGGCGGAGCGGACGTCAAGCGGGGTGAGAGGGGGAGTGCATTTTTTTTTATTTTTTACCCTCTCTGCTATGACCCTAATGGAACGGTCTATACGACCGCAGCGCCGCCGCGTACATCCGGAACCTTCCTACGCTCGCCATTCGTCGCGCCTAATCCCACTAGCTCTTTCTAGTATGCGACGTTTTTCCCGCCGCTTGGTGGCGGGTATGTCGACGGGTCATTTCTTGCTTGCGTAGTTTATAAACTGCATTTGTTTCTTTTTTCATCTAAAATACTGCACAAAAACTACTTTCCTACATAAATTAAACGGTTCGCGACACTTATATCTTGTATCTCGACTAAAAAAAAAGATTTTAGCGGTTCTGACCAGTAGTATGCCCAGGACCAAACACATCACATATCGTGCGCTTTCGGCAACTCGGGTCGCCCTCGTAGGTGGAAGAGGTTTCCGCGTCGTCCGGTTAAAATATGACGCACTGATATTTAGTTACTCTCTCCGTGCCCGCTGGCTTGCCCGAACCCTAAGAGACGTGGAAACTGCAAAAAATGTAGACGCTTAAATATGATTGCAGGGCCCCTTTAAGGCAGTACACCTAAACTGACCTTTCCACAGAAGCATCCAAATGTGCATTCACACTGGCGTTTGAATCGTAACTGCGAAGCGGGTTCGCTCATTTGCATCATCGAATGCGCGTGCAATTGGATTAGATAATTAAGTAACCTCGTTCACAACCACTTTGCGAATTCGGTTCTACCTCCAGTGTAAACACGGCGAGTTGATTGCTGTGCTTTTGCGTCTTTCATTCGCATATTGTAGCTGACAGCATTTGCGACTGTGCGCTGACTTCACTGCGTTATAGCACTTGTGGACACTGATTTTTATGGAGTAGAATCGTCTATGCGGGGACAATTTTGGGGAGGAGAGGGGGGGGGGGGGGCAGCGTAATCAAATGTACGGGTGCGCAAGATTAAGCCCCGATTAAAGTTGTGCAAATGCACTCCTCTCTCCGGAAATGCCCCAGAACGCAAGGCTTCGTTTGGCTGCTTCCAACGTTACAAAAACAGTCAGGTGACTCAGTTGGACAACTCACCTTTGAAACCTAGACCGCTGGCGTGGCGTCCACCGATACCAAACTAAGTAGGATAACAGCGCCACCCTTTAGCGACGAGTCAAAACATGGAAGTTGCTTTACACAACTACTTTGAGATGGCCCTGCGAGATGGCGCCACCTGCCCTGTCGCGACTCGATCTAAACCAATACGTGGAGCAGTGCAGTTCCAAGAGCGGCCGCGGCAAAAAAAATGGCGGCTCTGCGATAGCCATTAGTTCATTTCTCGAGTACGGATCGGGGCCACTTTCTCAAACTAGGATCCTGTGGCAGTTTCGCAACGGTGTATATTAATAACGTTGGCTACTTCGCACGAGAGCGCGTTTTAGTGGGACGCAGAACTTGCACAGTCCACTTCACTTGAATCGCGATCATAGCACACGTTTATGTCCCAGCGAAGTTGATCCACGAGCACGAGCATCATTGCGCCGAATGATGTTTGGCATGTAGGAGCGCGCACGCTTAACAGGGACCTAAGAAAAGCCGGACCTCGCTTTTGTAGATTCTTTAGAGTGCTCAAACCCCAGTATACAATATTACTGTTGGAGCGGTGTGGTTCGACAATGGCAGCGCTTTAGTTGTCAGAATAGTATAAAATCGTCGCAGCCAGCCAAGTTTGGCAATATTGCATCAGGCGATCGCACGCGCACAATCCTACCACCCCACTATAGACGTTTGTAAGCATGGCGTCCCGAGTGGTGCCCCATGCGTGCAAGCACGTACAGCTTGTGCTTAAAGATAGCGCACAGCGCGGAGCAACCGCGAAAAACGAAGGTAGGCTATGGAGGCCCGGAAGCGCGCGGAAGGCACGCCGCCTGGTGACAGCTCGAGTAACTGACTCCCTGAAAGCGCCTATACGGTTACAGGATAGGGCACACGATATTCCCCTCGTCATGGGCTGGACCGCAGTGGTGGTGTACGAGCGATGTACGTTTGGTGTAAGCCAGCTACAGTTAGATGACGGAGGCATTCAAAACCTTCTTCTTCCTCTTGACAACTGAACATGGTTTTCCCCTTGACACAGAACCCAAATAAACGCCATGAATCGCCTTCTCATACTGCGGTACATAAAGTTGATTAATTGAGTGTGCCTATTTTCTGTAGACGTAATTTTGCATAAATATTAACACAGGTCACGCTGAATCAGTTTTCTTGGGATCTTTGCTAGCATGGTAGTGACTCGATTGACAGTTCGATCTCAGCCCTTCGTTGTAAAGTAGGCGTATTCTCCAGACTCCGCCCCTCATTTTTAATCAAACTGGGCCGGGTATGCGCAGTGGTAGTTCTGCGAAGTTCTGTACACGGAAGCGCGAGCACGAAAACGTTCTACTAAAGCTCTCTACGGTGTAGATGAATGTAAAACAATCGGACAGTCCCTAGCAACCGCCGGAAACAAAAATTAGTTAAATATTTAACGTTAAAAACTATTACAATATAGTATTATGGCAATTAAAATAATTAGAGTGGCTCGCTACAGCGTGATTCGCCAGCGTCGTTAGGTTTTTTTTTTTTTTCCAATGAGTTCTATTTGAACGGAATTTATCTGAGCCTAGTCATATGCTAGGCAGCTTATAAAAATTAGCGATGAAAACTACTTTTATTTTGAAAGATTTAAAAATTAAACAATATGAACTTCGTTCGTTTTTGGAGATAACGATGAATGTTCCCAAGTGTCTAACTTTCATTGGAACATAAATAGCGCTTCCAAAACAACGCTGAAGGCATCAGTTTTTAATTGTGGTTTTCTCAGAGCCCACTTTTACGCCAAGGGTCTTGCTTCCCGTCGCCAAAGCTCGCAACTACCTCCTCGCCTCCCTCGGAAGGATGGAAGGGTGTCGCTCGGCGGTGAAATAAAACAATGCGCCGCTCGAAGGACATTGTAAGAAAAAGTTTTGATTCTTGGGTGCATCTTTATCATTGGAAAAATGCAGAGAGCTGCACGTTAGTTATGCACCACAGCCACAATAACAATTTTTATGTGAGAGCAAAAATAAAAGATATAGACATATTTTCTCGACCTGCATCACTAGAAGGTATAACAGGTATAATCAAAATTAATATAAAAGAAAAGGGCATTAACAGACGAAGACGCATTTTGTTTTAAAGTGGGACCTCGGGCGCAAAGATGAGCTCCAATACGAAAGCGAAACTTCAGAGTCCGTACAAATTTAGTTCGTTTCCAGAGCGCCATAATGTTATTTATGTAGAGTAAATCTCCCTAATGGGAGTTTTTTTAGTAATTTGGTGCGATGCACAGTAATTTTCTAAGTGAAACTATTCATTTAATTTTTCTAATTAATATATTACTTACTAGAATTTAAGAATCAGCAGATAATGCCCAAGATTATTAATTTCTCGAAACAGGTACTTTGGCAGAAACCAATGCATTAACTTTTTTTTTTCGCGATGCATACTCTGTGCTGGAACTATGTGGCGGCCGCTTCAAAGCACATCTTGAATATTGAACTTATGTACCGCCTGCTATTAAATGTTACCAATAAATATTTAATGTAATACTTAATAATTACTTCTTAATATTTTCTTTACACATACATTTGTCAAACGCCATTATTTGAGAACCTGCAGTTATAAGCTCCTCGAATTGTGGCGTTTGATAAATCTTACAACTTTGGCATATCAGGTCGTATTGACAAATGTGAGAAGAACTTGCGCGGAGATTTTTTTTAATGAGAAATATTTTTATTCTGATATACCAAAAGCAATTTGAAAAAAGTAATGTTCCCGGCAACCTCGCGAATATTTCACTAATCTGTGAACTTCTCTTTTTGCCTGTCGTTAAAAATAAAAAAGCTGTATAAATGTTTGCACTTTCATATGAACTTTAAAAGATTCCCTGATTCATTCGCAAACGCGTATATATATATATTTTTTTTTTTATTTTAGATGTGCGTAATCGCTAGACAAATAATCTTTATGGGAAATACCAGCAAGATGAGGTGAGCACCTAAACTTTGCAACACACAACATACAATATACAACACACACAACAGCTTATACCAAATGTTTCATAAGCAGCTGTGATAATTAGAAACCCCTTCCATTGTAACGAAGACTTTATGTTTGCCTACGATCCTCCCCCCAACACAAATGTCAGCCAAAGCAATAACTGAACAGCTGTTGATCTCCAAAACACAACCTTTGAACTCAGAGTTTTTGTCAGCATCTAAATGCATAACGAAACCTTTCGGTAGTTATAATATCACAAACTCCCAACTAAAATCCATTCCGGAGCTGTTGGTAGTCCTTCTTGAACAACACTCGAAAAAAAAATCCAGATATAGAAGTCGGGAACTCTACATCCTTGACTGCAAAAATCCAATTATTATATCGTAAGCTTAAAAAAAAGATAAATATTGTTATTGACATACCAAATTTCCAGAAACATTATATAGAGCGAAATAGGTCAAGAACCCCGAAAAAAGCTTACGCCAAAAACAGTCCAGGCAACACACTGGGATGGGCTAATATTGGAAGAGCACTGGCAACAAAACGTCTAATGATGGTCCACTTTTGGCCATCTGTTTCCAATATTGTCTCTGCTATTATATAGAGTATCAAATGATAGCCCAGCTTATCGACTGACCAACGAATATTGGAAGTACGCTGGCGTAAAATGGTCAATCTTAGCGTGCCAGTTCGATTGGCTTGCGAATATTGGATGAACAATGGCATAGCATAGCCAATATTGGCCTGTCAGTTCCATTGGCTTGCGAATATTGGATGAATAATGACATCAAACGATCAATGTTGGCCTTTGAATACCCTTGACTTGCCAACGTTATATGAACAGTGGAATAAAATGGTTGAGGTTGGCCTGTCAGTACTATCGGCATTCCAATATTTGATTGGACACTGTTGGATATTCTGTACCATTGACTTGCCAACGTTAGATAAACACGAGCTTATAATGGTCAATGTTAGCCTGTTAGTACCACCGGCTCATCGACATTTCAAGAACACAGTGGCATATAATGACCTAATAACACAAGTTTCCTAATCCGTTCAGCTTGTTAGAATAGGCTGGATTAGGCGTGTTCGTTCCACCGAGACAAGTTGAAGTTGCTCGAGCGCTTGTCACCTTGATTCAATTGTGCCAGCACGCGAATTCAGATTTTTTCGCCAAAGTACGAAAGGTAATAACAAGGTACAGACCTTAAGGTTAATGTTTTGCTGTTTTGTGCATATTGAGGCGCTGCAAGCCTTATGGGCTCATTGGGACCTCCAACTGGGACCGCCGATGTCCGCGCCTATAGATCGCCGTTCCGTCGCAGCCAAAATGCATGGGAAATTTCGCTCTAGAATATAACGATGATTTTGTAAAAAAACGCTTCGTATCTCATCTTAATGTTTATGGACTGTGCTTCGCGTCAGGTGAAAAACTTCTTTTCAATAGACTAGGACAATGGTTCTCAACCATCGATGTTTCGCGGACCCCTTGTGGATCGGCGGAGATGATGGAGGACCCCTTTCGTGGTGAGGGGAGGAGGAATGTATAAGCTAAATGCAATAATGACGTAATCGATGGATTTAACTAAGGGCTAGTGTGAACTAGACTTCTCTTATTGACAGGCACACGATTAAACAAGCCCGAAAATGGAAAAAGTTCCTTCTCGATCTGAAAAAATACAACTTTTATTGCCGGGCTTGACTGATGAGGCAGGGCTTCACGGACCCCTAGAATACCTTCACGGACCCCTAAGGGTCCGCGGACCCCCATTTGAGAAAAACTGGACTAGGAAAAGAAAATATTCTGAAATGTGGCTATACAAAAACGGCTCTTTGACTGTATACGGCACAACTGCTGCTATAATAAGACGCCGAATGCCTGCACAATTGCGCCAAGGCACTGATATCAGATGACAATGTTGGTTTCAATTTCGAGTCTAGCCAGAACTGACGTCAGATTCAAAAAGCCAATACTTCAAAGCGCTAAACAAAGAACAAAAAGTAGGAGTGAACACACGGACTGCTAAAGGCATGCTACATTTTATCTGGAAACCACGAAGATATATGCCCCCTTTATTATACCTGACCACAAATAAATCTTAACTTTTTATTTGATGAACCGAGTGACGACGCACTGATGTAGGCGTCATCCTTTTTTAACCTGATTTTGAAAGCCTTAAAAAGTATCTTCTTTGTTTTGATTTGATACTTGCCCACAATCTGTGTTTTATCCAGCAAAAGATCACACGAACACCTATCACTGTGGACTACCTAGCTCCCCGAAGGAGAGCGCTTTACAGAAGGTTGATGCGCTATATAAAATGGGGTGGTGCACCAAAGCATCCGATGTCAAATCCCCGTGTCAAATTCCCCATGACTCACACCCTGGGAGTTTGCCCCACCTTCGAAAGGCCAGTTTCAGAAGCCCCTGACGCGAATCCCCAGATCAGGGGGCCGGTCCACACCGTGACCGCGGTGCATTCTGTTTTTAATTACGAAACGTTAAATGTGCGAACGAGCGTGTGTAACGTAATCATGCCGTTATTTGAAGACCATTAACATATTAGTTTTAGACATGGAAGAATGCTGGTTGAAGCGCGCAAAGGAATTTGCACGTGGGGCAATCATGCTACACCCATACGATGCTCGCATGTCATTGGTATTTTAGACTGCCGGTGTGGCACACTCTACATATTTGTGTGAATTTTTTTTTTCTTGTGCGATTTCTTTTTTGTTTTGTTTATTTTGAAGCATACGCTAGTTACCTTCAATGGCGCTCTGAGAGAACGCCAAAATGTCCGACAATTTCCTTAAAATGTATATCGTCATTTTTTTTTTTTTCGTTGGGAGATATTTGATTTATTGCTGTTTTTTTTAATTTTGACATTAGGCTTCAAGCTGAGTTCGGAGCTTCGTGTCTGTCAGTCCCTTTTTTCTGCCTCGCTCTAGAGTTACCATGTTTTAAGGCCCTGTCACACTAAGGCAACACGACGGCAGCAACAACACAACACGTTGTCCAACAGTCGCTCAACTTTTTGCTCGCTCCCCGTGTTGTCCGACAAACTTGTCACATAGCGGCAACACCAGCATAACAAAAACGGCAGCGAAGATGTTGCCTCAGTATGACAGCTTTCAACAAAACAGCAGCAACTTGTATTGGACAACGTGTGTTGGCCTGATGGCTGGCTAAGCGAATTTCGGGCCGGCAGCACAACACAGATAGCTTTGCCGGCAGAGGTAGTTCCGTATCAACATCTTTTTTAACAGCGTACTCAAATAAAGTATCGGAAAACGTTATTTAAGAAAAAATAAGGCTGACGGGCTGCTGAAACAATTTGATGAATGCTTTTACTGCGGAATTCGGAAAGCAATGGTCGAAATTGTAATACTTATGGTCTGAATGTTGAGACTGGTTTTGAAAATAGAAAAGCCGAGCGACTAGTTCACATTAGTGCTAGGGAAGTAGAATGGCATGCCTACTCACCCGCTGATAAAGATTAAAAAAAAAAAAACTCCCTAAATGCGGCGCTAAAGAAATCCTGTGTACATTCAGCGGGGGAAAGCTTTCATGATCAAGTGCAGCGTCTTCAAGATTCTGGCTACCCGAGTTCCATCTTGTATGACGTCGCCGAGTCTATTATCACCACACGGGGACGACAGACGATACAAAGGGACACAAATATCCGACCGGCTGTGCTTCCATACATTCACCGGATTTCCCACAACCTTAAGAAGATTGCATCGAAGTATAACATCAAAGTCGCGTTGTCTGCACCGGACAAACTAAAGAAGTTGTGCCCGAAAATTAACAACAAGCAGCAGCAGCAAGATGGGTGCGGAGTTCAACATCAAGAAAGATACGTCGAATGCCAATGTGCGGTCGTTTACGAAATACCGTTTACTTGTGGGAAAGTGTATGTGGGTCAGACAGGAAGGTGTGTCAACGATCGTCTAAGAGAACATGCCGTGTCACTAAAGTCGTCGCCATCCGGCCACTTTGCCATACATGTCAGGGACTGCCAGTGCTCCGCCTTGTTCAGGAAAACAAAAATCCTGAAACGTTTAGGGGAACGACGAACTCGCGAGCTCTACGAGGCACAGGTTATTCTGTCCTGTGGGAATGCCTGCGTAAGCGCGCCGTCCGTGGCCTTGTCACAAAAAGAACTTTACTTTTTAAGTCGCGATCTTTAACGGTCCTTCGGTGAATATTTTAAACGTAAACTTCCTCTTTCTTTTTTCTACCGGAATTTCTATTCACGTCGTCCCAGGACTCAATCGATTCCAACAAGTCATTTAAGCGAGCAGCTTAAAGCTTGGTATTCTTAGCAATTCATTTTCAGGCAACTCAAGCTATAGCATATGTTTTTGCGGGTTTTTATTATGCATGTTTTAAAAGCATTCTTTGGTTCTTCTTCTTCTTTCTCTTCTTATTAAACGTCAGTTGTTAGTTCAGCGCTCTATCCTGTCTCCCTTATCTCTCCTTCCTGTCGTATTTGCGCTGTTAATTCAACAATAATAAATAAGTAATCCTGAAAAGCAAATATTAAAAAAACTCGAAGCATTAAAAAGACAGCTTTGTTCAATCATATTTGTTGGTGCTTGGATTATCCAAACAACGCTATCAGACACCTAAGTTGTATCAAAAAACAAAACAAAAACAGGACGCATTGGTAAATGAAGCGATCACACAGCACGCGGTAGGCAAATAGACAGCGTTGAAAAATATTTATTCCACCGATTGTTATGAAGGCCGGTCGTGTTGGTGTCACAGTGTTTAAGCACTGTTAATTCAGCTTAACGCCACGCTACAAAATACGCTTCAAGGAGATTGCCGGTGCTAACGCGTACAGAAACACTTTATACGGTGACGGAAACCCGGAACATATATGAACGATCTCACTTTATTTGGTTGGGGAAATATGCTTTGTGAGCGAATAAAAAACATTTTGATTAAATAAAGGGTTGGAAATACTCCCCGTGTCAAGTTTTCTAATCACAGTTACTGATTGATGTCTTCCCAGCCCTTCGAACGCATTAGCACTTTGTAGAGTCCCACTTCCAGCGACGCAGTGCCGCAAACGAACGAAGGTGAACAATCAAGAGGGTGTTCCCCTTGTTGGCCCCGCCGTCAGCGCGGTGTGACAGGGTGGTCGGGACACAAATTGGCCAACACGGTTTCCGAGCGGCGGCAAAATGTTGCCCAACTGTTGTTGTTGCCGCAATGTGACACAGGGTCGCCGGCAACACGATTTCCTCGTGTTGTCGGATAGGGTTGTCCAACTGTTGCCTCAGTGTGACAGGGCCTCAAGCAATCCGAGCAGGGAGGATGCAAATGGCTGTAAATGCGCGCAAAGACAGGAGGAAGAATTCGAGAGAGGGAACAGTGCAAGAGAGAGGCGCGCCGACGGCTTCAGAAGGAATTGCTTACGAAGGTCCCTCGGCCGAGCTCGGCTAAACTCCCGGCGCAAGAACCCTATCCCTCCCTCGGAAAGGGCAAGCGAGGGTAACACGGCAGCAGTTCCCCTTCCTTTTTCCCTACACACCCTATATCCAAATCTCTCCTTCGTGAGCGACGAAGACTCCGTGTCGTTGGGCGAGGAGGACTAGGTTCATTCCTAAGCTGACAGTGCGAGGGGTTAGCAACGTGCCCGCCGGACCGGACAATCGCCTCCCTTTCATCCCCTGCCCCGCACTCTGCGCGTGGGTATGGGAGGGAGCGTGATCACGTGATTAAAGATAGACGCACGATTGGTTCACCGAGCACCTTAGCATCCTCTACATTATCAGCATAGGGGTGACAAAGTCCAGCCCGCGAAACACACACACACACACACAAAAACACACACACACACACACACACACACACACACACACACAGAAAGTGGGGTCGCGTGAACCATGGCCACATGACAAAGACCGGAAGACAGTGGGACGGTACCCTCGATTTCCAACGCGCAACCGCGAACTGCAGACGGAGAGAGACGCCTCGCAAGTTTTGCTAGTTCTTTCAGCAAAAAGAGCTCTTTTCTCCCAGGGAAAAGAATGGCAATGTCGACATGTTTATATCAAGACACCGTCGTGTCAGTTTTTAAGTTGTTTGAGTGTTTTCTTTTTTTTTTTATTTTGCTTAGTGTTTTTATTGGGCGAGAAGCGGCTTGGCATCTCTCTCATCCACGCTGCTCCTACTCAGACTTGGACGTAGTTCAACTACTCTACTCAAACTACTGTAGATTAACTACTTTTCCGAATAACTTGGTAACTTTCAATTACAACTTTATTTGGGTAATTAGTAGTTTAATTTAACTACGTTTTCCAGGTAACTTCTACTCAAATTACTAACTACTTTCGAAATTTAATCCTATTTTTTTCATCCCAAAAGTTTGAGTGCAGTAATAAATAAGACGCTGGCAGATTAAGTGGTGTTCACGAACAAGGGGCCCCCTCACATTCCGTTCCCACGCACTTACACTCGGCAGCCCTAGAAACTGCATCACCGGCGTCCTTGGGCCAAGGTGGCGACGACGAGCAGCCCAAACATAACACCGGCGCGCACGAACGCAGTCAGAAATGCTTGACAAGCCTTGGACGGGTGTTGACCTAATCCGGTAATGCACGCAAGCGCCGCGTTTCCATCTGCAACCGTGAAAGAAGGTTGTTGTTGTTTTCATGTTGTGTGCCTTTAGTGAGTTCGGACTCAAGTGGTAGGTTCCACGGTAGGCGCCACTGGGATGACCTCGCAGCTGGGCACCTGTTCCCATAGTCGCCTCGTCGTCAGCGCACACTCCCTTGCAGAGCCGGACTCCCCCGCGCACAAACGCAGACACGGATAATCAGTTCATGGGAGCACGTTCCCTATTCCAGCTGCAACTGTACGAGCGCCGATGCTTGTTCACGTAATCCTTCGCGTCCTTCCGACCTTCCACGCCAGGGAGACCTCCTCTTTGTTGAAAACGTTTTAGTTGTCAGGCGCGTCAGGATACCGTAGTCGCCGGCGAGGATTTTCGAGTCACCCTCGGGTGATTCTTTTGTTAAACCCAACGTCAACGGCGAAAAACATTTTTTTTTAAGTGGCGTAGCTATAACTTTGCAACGAGACGCGCAATCGTCCGGATGATCTTATCGCCGTGGCGCGAGACTTGATCCCTTGACGGTCAGGTGCACTCGCTCGGCGAAATCTCCGAACGTCGTGAGAATAAAGAGGGGCCAGTCATAACAATCTCAACTTTCCGAAGAAAAAAAGAAAAAAAAAAGAGGAGAGTTTGTTATAAAACACCCTCAGCCGAGGCAAGCCTCACATGTTTCGTCATGGACACCAAAGATGCCGACACTCGCTTACCCGACCCTGCACAGCCTGCTTCTGAAATTGAACGCTGTCTTTGCATCCAGCGCCACGGTGGAACGTCTTTTTAGCTTGACCGAGGACGTTATTGGAAGGAAAAGAGGAAAACTCTCCGATAACAACTTTGAAAGACAATTGCTTCGGCGAGCGAATAAACTATTTTGGAAGTCATAAAATGACTGCATTTATTTCCGGCTGGCAGGGTTTTTCATTGATCAAAACTTCTGTTCATTTTGGTGCCACAAAAACATAAAAAGTAACTTCGAAAGTAACTTCAAAGTAATTCGCTACTTTTTTACAGTAGTTAGTAGTTTATTCAATTACTATTACAAGTGTGTAATTTCTACTTCAACTACTTTTGGCGTCGATACTCAGAAACTTAACTTAACTACCTTTTTTGAGTAATTTGTACATGTCTGCTCCTACTTCAACCAGCAAGAAGATGGTTCTAGCGCTCCTTTCGCCAGCAGCGCAATTCGTCATAATATCAAGCGCGATCTTCAACTTGCCGATTGCCAAGACAATGTATATTCTTTCGGCAGCGCCTAAACACCGGTGATCTTTCTTTGCTTGGGCATACATGTTACCACTAGCTTCAACGAACCGAAGACAACACGAACAGCCTTCTCTTCCATGCGAGTGACTAGGAGCGAACCTCTTGACCAGCGGGAACAGGTGTTCTTACTACGCAATGTGCGTTTTGTCATGAACCGGTCCGATGAGTTTGGACTATGTCGAACTCTCGGCCAGGAATCTCCGACGAGTCGAGCGTGAAATCCACAACGCTCGGCTCGAAAGGCCCTGCACAGCGGTGCCTGTAAGTGCTTCTTATTCTAATAGACTGTGAGAGACGTTCTAATTTATTATCGTTGTGTTCGAAGTCATTTTTATTTAATTTTCGTTGTTAAAAGGACCATTTTTTTTTTTTTTTTGCTTTTGCTAAATATTTTTTACATTAACTTTCAATGTTCACAGAACGCCAAACTGGCATCCGTTTTACTTTTGGTTTATAAACTTCTACACTAAAATAACAAAAACATAGAGTTTTTCTTCCTTTTCATCTCGCCGCAAAACAAGCCGCGGTGTAGTTTTGACGGTCCTGACGTACTCTGGCACGGGGACCGGTAGTTTTATCGGCAATGGGAGCGTTAGCGGCGAGCTGGCGGTGTGTCGGTAGGTTTAACCACATGGTATTACTACGCTGATGGCGCCGATGCCACCGGCATATTTTATGAATCGGCGCCTCTCATCACCGAGATAGCCTTTGACACATCGCAGCTCCGCAAAATTCAACTAGATATGTTGCGCTACCATGACCGCATGGGACTGGTGCCTTACGCCGGTACGCCTGCTCGAAAGTGCGGCGAGTCTTCCAGCGTAAATTCCAGTTCCTGGTCAGAATCGAAAAACAAGGAGGGGCGACCCCAATGTACGGATTGTTCCGAGCATACAAGGATGACCTTAGACCTGGGGTTCCTCCAACTGATGAGTCCACACCAAGGACTTCAACGGGGTTCCTCAAGTGGCAAGCCATGAAACTGCCGCGGTTTCTTTTTAAGCTCCGGAACTGCAGAAACGAATTCGGGCACTTGCAACAAGCGCGTTAGCTACGACTGCGTCCGTTTGGAAGAAAGGGGCCGGAACCTCTCTGGCGCTGCGCGTACACACTCCTGCATCCAGTCTGCAACACACGCAGCAGGTTGTCAGCACGACGGCTGCTTTTCCGCCGCCGTTAGCAGTTTCCGCGGTACCTCTAAAAAGAAGGGGACGCGCTGCAACTCACTGGCGTTGAAAAATATTAACACTTTTCTATTGGCTCAAGCTTTATAAATTTTTATTGCGTCAGGATAAGGTCGCAGGGAGGATTGGATGAAAAACAAAAAGAAAAAGATGCAGTAGGCCACCTTTGACGATCGCGGCTTTAACACACGACTTTACCGATCGTACAAATCTCGCCACCCGCCTTTTCTACGATTGCAAAAAACGATGTATACTTTGCATCAATATAGTAATGTGTAAACATAAATTCGTGATCACATAGACGTTGCGAGATTTCAAGAATGCTAACACTAACGACTTTTCTCTGGTGATGGAAACACGTTAAAAATCGCATCCTTCATACATGCCTTTAAATACAGTACGCACCAGTAATACCTTGAACTTGAGCATACGGATGGAATGCTCAAAATTAGAAATCCAGGCGATGTTCGAGGACACAAATGATAAAGAAAGCACCACTATACTTGAAGTATACAAAGACGACGGCACGAACATTTCGACTTTCTAGATGTATCTCCTTCTAGGATATTGGGGTTATCATCGCGACAAACGACGATAATTTAGTCAAAGATATCGCTCTATGTGGAACGACGTGGTACCACCACGTCGACCATGTCGCGACGATCACCACCGACGCCATATTTTTCAGCTGATAGCAGGAACCACGACCGCCATGCAACGCGCGTGGCGAAGCTCTCCTCACTCCTCAGTAGACGACGCCCGCGGGTTAACAGCGCAGGCGCAGTCTGATATCTCTCTTGCTTCGTTTACCACACGATAGATGACACATGGCTCCGAGCATTACAAATTTCGTCGATTTCCGCCACATCGCAAATTATGCTAAAAAAATTTGGATCAAAATATTCTTGAACAAAAATGTTGAGAAACATTCGTCGGCTATTTGTTTATGATCAAAGTACTGGTGAGGTAGGCTCACATCCAATAGGCGACATGGATTTGGCTGGCGTGCTGGTCACTTTAAAATATGGCTGTCTTCTCATGGTCCCTTTAAAATATGACGGTTTTTTCGGAGGGACGTATGTGCTCTAGTAAAGTCCTCCAAGTGTGTTCAAAGTCGAACACCACAGAAGCACACAGTAGTAGTTATTTACCAAGATGCGGTTTGTTGTGTTGAATGAAATGCCGGTTATGTCACCGCGTTATCTGAGTGTGGTTACCAGTAATTGTCTTTGCTCGACAGCCCTTTTAAGTGCGTATATTATTTCTTAAATTCTTCATTTTTTCAAGTGTCATGTTCTATTCAATGGTCATGTTCTTTTCGTATAACAGGTTATTTATTGGACTGTTAACTTAGCAGTATATTGGACGCTGGTGAGCCGAAGAGAGAGACCAGCTGTTTGATTTAGAACTTGTAATTAATATGGAGGCAATATGGACACATTTATAACTACATATTTCTGTACCCCAAATGAAGTAGGTATTAAACAGTTTGTTCTTTGATCAACGTAGAAATATAGGTGTGAACTTAAATGGCGAGAATGTGATTAACATGTTGCAAGAGTAGGGCTAAGCAATCGATTGATTAACCTTCCTGTTATTTTACTAATATTTTTAATCACTATCTATAATTTAACCTAGATCAATTGAGTTCTCAGTAAGGACAGGTCGGGAGAACAAAACAACAGTAAACGTCTGAGCCGGCTTGCTAGAAACCGCGTCTCAGTTGAGAGTGTGGAAAGAAAGCACTGCCAAAGCGGGACTGAAACTGCGTTTCAAGACTTTCGTTAACTCAGTCTCAGCTAAGACTCTGATCTAAGCAAGCCGGGCCAGGGCCGGCTTGCTTGATTTGGCGTGTTTTCTTAAACTGTGAAAGAAAGCCTGCCAAGCCTTGGGCACGCGAGCGCTTGACATTCAGCTTCCCGTGCCACTCCCCTCGTGCGCTCGCTTCTGCAGTGCTTCTTTTTTCACGGACGCTGAGTCTAGCAAGCCGACCCAGGTGTCTTACCTGCGCCTCTACTTATTTTGGAGGGCAGTACTGTTGTCTCCTAGGCTTGTTTCCAAAATTTGGTTGATCCGACTCCAAAGTAAAGGTTTCGTACCGTGGCGTTTCAAAACCTACTCCCGCTTACTCGATGATGTCAGAACTCACGTTCCAGAAGCGGGTTGTTTACTATGGAGTAATTACTCACGCTACTCTCGTCGATCGGGGGGCAACGTTGCATTAAATCCAGTAAATACGTCACGATATCTCTTTGACGTTTGCTTTCTGTGCCGACAGCCATCAAAGCTTGCTTGCTCCGTTGACTTTGATGGCGGACGTTCGAAATACCAAAGAACGAGGCGCCGCCATTTATGTGTGGTTATCGCGATTTGCTGTTTTCAACGCAGGAATTGACTGCATCACATCCAGACCGTGCACCTTCTCCGGGAAGGTACAAGTGTGTTTGAAACATCGTCTGCTAAAGACGCCGGCTCTCGGCGCCGTATGCTCTTTCCTTGACGGCAGTTGGCATCCTCGACCGCTTGCGCCACCTCTTGTCTCCCGTGCGAAATTGCGCAGTATTGTTTGAAGACCGTTGGCTTCGCTGTGTTTCCATAGGAGCTAAGCCTTTTTCTCTCTTTACTTTTTCCTCAAGTAAGTTCGTTCATTGCAAATTTTACACAAAAAAAAAAAGCGCCATCTCTGGGCAACGCTTCACAAAGTCGTAGCGCGATAGGTTAAGAAACCGAATTTCGCGGTCGATTTAAAGAGCGTGGCCGCTACTTGGGACACCCAGTATATATGTATGTATGTATATATATATATATATATATATATATATATATATATATATATATATATATATATATATATATATATATATATATATATATATTGTCACGAATTAAGGCGACGAGAAAGCAAAGAGTAAACTGAAAATAAAGGTTTAATGGGCGAACTTGTGCCAACCAAAAATAAGTAACGAAAGCGCGTCGAGGCAGTAGAAAAGCAGGCGGCGATTCGGCGGCGAATCAGAGAGCGCGAGCGAGACTGAGACTGACTCGACAAGGTCGCGGGCAGCTGCTTATCTACCCTGCGTCACTATCTCGAAAGTTCGGCAAAGAAGGTTCGAGCGTCGCGCGCTTGGGGCGAAGATGAGCTGGCACTTTCGAGAATAACAAAGCAGAAGGAAAGTTACGTCTGCTGCGAGAATGACCGGGAATCTTCTAGAAGACCGTGACCATGCGCGCGGCAATATATATATATATACAGATGAGTGAACCGTATGGTAATCCAATGAATCAAGAATGAAAGTTTTACGTACCCGCCGAAAGACAAAATAAACGGCGGAGCCATTTTTTAAAGCAAATTTGTAAGATAAAGAAAAACACCTGGTATATATATATATATATATTTATATGCAAGGTGCTTCATAAAAGGCTTGTGTCGTTTTGGTCCTGGACCAGGGGCCTATTTAGGAAACTTATTGAAGTCCGGGATAATCAAATTGTTAAATGTTTTTGCGTAATTAATTTTTTAATATTATGTTTAAGGGCGTGGTTTCAATTAGAAAATTACTCAGCATCATCGAAAAACACTATATCAGCAAATTCCGGAACGATGGAAGGCACCCGAAGCATTTTACGGCTTTCTGAAAAACCGCAGCAATTCGTCGGGTTTTTAAGTTTCGGTTTGCAATCGGAGCGCATCTCGGTCCCGACGGCACCGCGCCACGTGGAGAAATAGTGCAACAAGCCTCTGCAGCGTTGCGCGAGGACAGGGCAGCAGGGGTTAGTTGCACTATTTATATAAATATATATGTTTTTCTCTTGTTTTTTTTTTTGTGTGTGTGTGTTTTTAGTGCACCTGGCACACATTGTAACGGCATAAACTTTTTTTTTCCCTGCGATGCGTAGATTTCGCCGGAGCGAGTTGTCTCGCCTTTGCGGGAACACCCTGTATCATTAAATAAGAAAAAAGAAAGTTTGAAAATTAAATCTAAAAGAAAGCATGTAGGCCTTTCTGAGATTTTATGCTTCGAGAGAAACTGAACCGATTAATCGATCAGTTAATTAAAGGGCGACGAATAATGAAGCTATACTTTATTTTGACATTAATAACTGACAAAGGTAAGGGAGAACTAAAAGTGACTGACGATAAAAAAGGTAAAGGAATATTACATATTACAGTGGTATGTTGTGTCCTAGTTGGAACTGGTAGAGATGGGGCCTCTGAAACCCTTCATCTAAATTCAGGACCCCGCTTGCATTTCTTTCAGAACACTGTGACCAGCCCCCTGCATGGGATCTCATCAAGTTCCGGCCTGGTTCACAGCTTGCAGTGATGAATCCTGGTACTTATTTTTGTTTTCCTTCTTCTTCCATTGAAATTCTGAATAAAATGTACTTACGGTACAATTTGCATTGCAGACGTTTATATTGCCCTGCATGCAGTATTGACTTAGGTCTTTTCACAGTGAATGTGAGTTGTCCACTGCAGCTTTCTTTTCAGATTTATTTATAATGTTCTACTAAACACTATAAATACATCCGAATAGAAAGCTGCACTCCCGAAAATGACTGCCGAAAATAGCCTAGCACGCGGAGAAAATCAAATGTCAAAATTCTAATTGCCAAAGCATACGGTTGGGAACCAATATTGGATAAGCCAACGATTAAACCAATATGCCAATATTGGTTGTAAGACCCACAACCAACAGTGATCCGATGATAGCTTAGGTACTGGTTAAATTGAGACCCAACCTTGGCTTAAATGCTCGTTAAATGGCGGTCCAACGATAGATGAAATTATGGTCCAATGTGAGTTTAAATATTCTTTTAATCATGGACCAGCATGGCATTAGTGAATGGTCCAACATTGGATCATTTAGCGCTTTCAAGAAAACTAACCTTAGGCCAATACTGGAGCCATTTTTTGCTAGTGGTGTGCCGATGTCGGTTCAACAATGGTTTGCTGTTTTGGAGATCTACTTTCAACGATACAATAATTTAAAAACAAACGGCACCCGCTGTTTCACCGACTCGAGTTTAAAACCATGACACACATGACAAGAAAGAAATTTAACAAAACGAGCTGTGATGTGCATTTTCGCTTTCGCTGGCTTGGGAGATTTTTCTATGCATTTATGTTCGTCTAGTTTAGAACGTAGATCGATGGTTGTTTATGGGTACGAAATTGAAAAAAAAAATATAGTCATGTTGAGATTCTTACTAACAAGAAAAATATAAACAAAATAGCTACTGCCGAGCTTCTACGTAAATAGAAGGTTATGAGTGAGCAACTTACATGGAAAAGGGCGACTTTTACGCAAGCAGAAACTATCCCCAAACACCATAAGGTCTGGTTTGCGAGAAGAAAGAAAAATGGCGGTTCCCAAAAAACAAAAATCTAGCTCAACGGAAACGAAATTATGAACCATGACACAAAAGGTCACGATGTGTTTGCTTCGTGATCTTTACCATAAACTCAACAAAAGGCAGACACTGAGTATATATAGAAAGGTTTGAAAACCCGAACCACTAGCTTTTGTGGTTACAGCGACCATGCGTTTCAGCTGCATTTTGGGCCTTCTAGCAATGTGCCTCATTGGTAAGATTTATATCCCCCAATCATGTAGCGCTGTGATGAGTTCATTAGATTATGGCTATATATTTCTATATCAATGTTTTGTTATAAATTTATATTTTTTTATATTTGTGCTAATTGCCCAGGCTATTAACATAAAAAGAAAATGTTCCCGAATTTTATGATATCACAATTTCAAATAACATCCTAGAATAATGACAAGCCTAGCAGACCCTACAGTTTTTATTGTTGAATCACTTATTGCTGTTGAATACATTATGTAGCTAGAAAATGGTTAAATATAAAGTTGACTACTTCCAGAAAAGTGGTCCCGTAGCTCAAGGCCACAACAAAATATACATTTTAGATCATTCACCGTTATACTGTATTTTTTATTTACTTTACTGCTGTAAGTAACATAAAAATAAATTTAGACTTCTTAGAGTTATGTATATTAATTAGGGGAAGAAGCTATTGGAGTCATTAATTATTTGCAAT
Organism: Ixodes scapularis; assembly: GCF_016920785.2. Taxonomy (NCBI): domain Eukaryota; kingdom Metazoa; phylum Arthropoda; class Arachnida; order Ixodida; family Ixodidae; genus Ixodes; species Ixodes scapularis. The sequence goes on from NW_024609846.1 coordinate 13,308,623, forward strand.
GTGTATTTTTCTATCATCTCGCATAAAGGCAACCGATCAATTATTTTTGATGGCATTTTGCTCTACCTAATGTGTATGGTAATTGTAATTATGGAACGCAATGTTAAAAACACCAATACGCTCAAAATTATGTTTTACGAAGTTACTTATATTTAGTAAGTTTCATTAATATTGTTTGCATTTGGGATTGGCGGGTGTTGTCACCGACTAGACAGCACAGTTATGGCAGCTCTTGCGGGGGTCCCAAAAACTGTGACGCATATCTTATGTGTTGCGTGCGCCGGAATGAGATCTAACGAAGAAGACACTACCCTATCACACTTTTGTTCTGAACCCACTGCCTGGAATATTTTTTGAGTTATCAGGATATTATAAATGTAGCATTGCTCGAGCGAAGCAGGTTGTTGCGAGTCCTACGAGTTTTATGAACTCTCCGCTGCCAGTCAGGTGGCGGCATTAGCCGATAAACGGTCCAATATCAAATCGAGCAAATTAGCCAAATCAGCAACATCCTACGTCTTTTAAGTTGCCACTGAATAAAGGCTATAGCAACTTACTTCACTGACCAGTGGTAATTTTACCTCAAATGCAGCCACGCGTGCGTTACGTCTGAAGGGCACAATGACTATCTTCTACCGGTGACATCGACTTCCGGCACCCCTGATGAAATCTTCTGAATGATTCTTAATTCAACTAAAATTCCCGAAGTTCTAAATCTACTATAAAAACTTGGACGACTGGTCGAGTTAATACTTTTGCGCAATCTTTACGATATCTTTTTGTTGCAGTTCAGGCAGCTGAACCGAATTGCACAAGGACATGGGTAAGACCTTGTGTCACATAAGTTCCCCTTTATCTCATGAAACTTCTAATTTAATCTAAAATGGCGATCGATGCACTCAAGTTCGTTCATGCCTGGGGAAAAGAAATGCATAGCAAAAAAAAAAAAAAGAGTTAAACGGAGAGAACTCAGGAATCGCCCTAGTAAAAAAATTCATTTGTATAAGAAATTTCTTGTGTCCAATAAACACATATGAATCATACAAGATATAAAAGAACATATAAGAACCATATAAGAATTATATGAGAACTATATAAGAATTATATAAGATATATAAGAACCCCATAAGAAACGTATAAGAAACTTCTCACTAGTTTCTTATATGGTGCTTGTATGTTCTCATATATCTTATATAGTTCTTATATAGCTCTTATATGGTTCTTATACGGTTCTGATATGTTCTTATATATCTTGTATGATTCATATGTGTTTATTGGACACAAAAATTTCTCATACAAATGAGAATTTTCAATAGGGCGTCCTCAAGTATGTCGGCCACTTTGTGAAAAATTATGGCATGAGTGATATAAACTCGTTTTTATTAATGCATTAGCATTAGTACCAACATGGCAGCAAAAAGCTGGCGCCCTCCGTCTGCGGACAACACCGTGGAAAGGGAAGCGCGCCGCATACAGAGGAGGAGAATACTGAGGGACAAAGGCGGGAGGGAGGTGACGTCACGGGGCGGAAGCCAATACGCGCGCGGGAAACCGGGAAACCGCGAAAGCAGCGCAGGCAGCGGATGCCGCTGCTAAGCGTGCAAGGCGGGCGAACGAGACAGAGGAGTGGAAGCAGCGGTTAGTTCGGTTGGAAATAATGCAACGCAAGAAGCGGAAACCCAACGCAGGTCTGCGTGCGACAGAAGCCGAAAAAAAAATTAAAGGTAGATCCATTGGTGAATCCTTAGGGAATGTGTTAGCATGACCCGTGGGAAACGCTAACACTGACCCCGTAATGAAGCCAAAAAGAGGCAGCAAAAAATAGAGGAAGCAAAATATAAAGCCAAAAGGGAAAGCCAAAATAGAAGAGTGAAGGAGTCAGAGTTAGCGTTTCTCAAAGGGGAACGTGTGTGACGTTTCCCGAAAGTCATGCTAACGCATTGCTTAACAATCCACCGATAAACGTTTTTTTTTTTTTTTTTTTTTTTTTTTTTTTAGCAAGAAACATGTACTTGACGTCTTAGCATCATATTAAAGTATATACTCAGGGTAACACGTAGCTAAAAAAACAGTGTTAAACTAGCAGTGAACAAGGAGGCAGCTGGACGGATTTTGGTCGCTCTTTTTTTTTAAATCCTTTTATTGTGGCGTCGCTTGACCGCTACAAACTAAGTAAATTTTGTTCAGTAACTTTCTAACCAGTAAAAATGAACATATTTTTCAAATTACAAATTTGCTAAGCCTCAAAAAAACACTACATTAGTAATTTTAGAATGCTTTGAGCGCGTGGGATGAGCAGTAGTACAATTACCACTCGTGTAACACCAAAAGGCTGGCAGTTAGAAAACACTGATCAGAGACGAATAAACCGCGCAAGTGTGTTATCGCACAGGTAGCCTTGTTCCTGCTACACGAGTGGTAACTTCACCGCTCCTTGGTGTTTCTCACCTATTCCAAGTCTTTCTAAAATTGATTAATTTTGTGGTTTTTGATTTCACTCAGCAAGTTTAATATTAATAAAATATGTTTACTTTGACAAACAAAAATGAGCATATATTAGTCAGTTATTCCGGCTTTGAGGAATATTCCCTTCACTATGTCCCCTGGCTGTAAAATTCACCTGCACAAACCGCTTTATTGTAGCTTTCGCAGCTTTTTTTCAACAAATCTATGGAGCCTAAATACACCCTCCTAACCATTTTATACCCAGAATTATATGTAATTTTATTTCATTCTATACTCTAACTATCTGAGAAAGACTTGTTTAGAGCGACATTTTTCTCTTCCTTCTGTTGATGAGGCACAACGAAACCCGCACTTGCCTGAGAAGAAAAGATGGATATATGGATAAAATAACTGCCCTCTTTTACTGATAAAGTCGAGGAACCCACTGCCAATTTACGGCTTGTTCCGTTACAGTTTAATATTCGTTCATTTAAGGAATTATTAATATGGTTCATATGCTCATTAGAATATCCGTACACATTACACTGTGTTCTATTATTTAGATTCCGTTTAAATACCTTAATGCAATCTGCTCTTTGAAAGTGACTCATGGAGTTGGCTGTTCGACATGTTATTAAACACTACTATAATTTTGATTTAACTCAAAATTCGTGATCGGATATATATATGAGGCAGTTTCAAGTTACATTGTTTTCGGAGTTTAAAAAGGTTTGACAAATTAAATATAATGTATTTTTGCCTCCTTCGTCAATTTCCTTTCAGCCAGTACTTCGGCAATGCCTTTTTAAGTGCCAACATGGACGTTGGGGGTTCCGCTCTATTCCGGGCTTTACCCTCGAGCCTAAGCCGGACGGAACGCCTTGCAGGGTGGGTATAATTTCAGCGATATAAAACCGCCGAATACACTGCCAGTATATTATGAAACGGCTCTGACTAATCATAAAACACAAAATCATGAAACATATTTTTGCTGGAGTGCCAGTTTCTGCATTGAAATAGCTCCCCCTAGGTCACTGACATGTTGAGGATGCAAGAGAGCTGCACCTACTCTTAGTGCAAGCTTATTAGATTCGATAACGCCTCGGCGTTTCATGAGCCTCGAGCATGCACCCGCAGCCAACGAAATGGCGGAAGGCAACAAGCGCGCGCTAGAGGCAGGGCATTCGAGAGGGACGGCCTGCCGTTCTCATCTTTTATTTTAATAACAAAACCTTTGAGTTCACTTGCTGATTTTTATAGAAATACATGTAACACAATAGCGTCTCTTGCGGTCAACGTCTTTAGGAAGCGCGAATATAATTTTGATATGTGAACCTTTCACAAAACCACAGCTAAGCAATCAGAGTAGTCATACTGCCTTCTGCATATAAATGTTCATTTATTCGGACCTGCGCTTAGTGAATTCCAAGTGGTTTTGTTTTGCGTATGATTTCAAAAATCAAAGGAACAATATCGAAAAAAACTTTTTTTTAAATCCTCGCAATCGTTTTCGGCAAACTTGCAGCATCTTGGACACTCCGGGTGGCCTCGTTGAGCTGCAAAAACAGTCACCGTTTTAGAGAATCGGGAACCAGTTTTAGCAGACGCTGGCACGAGCCATAGGAAACTTAAATAGCGATTGAAAACAGCTATGTTCACTAGCAGCCTAAAAAACACGGGGCATGTTGACTCCCGATCCACTTACTGCTGCTTCGAAGTCAATTAGATTGCGGTTTTAGCTCACGAGAACCTTGACGAAAGAGTCCCAAAGCAAGAACTGCGAACAAAGTAAGCCACGCCCTGAGTTTCTTAAACTGTCAGTGACGATACCTGTCAGCATCGTTCACGCTCGTTGTACTGGCTGAGAATGTAATCGCGTTGGGATGTTCTTGAGTCAGTATCAAGGATAGATAAGATGGTTCTCACCAAAAAGAAGCTTTTCCAAGTTAAAGCCCTATAAAATTTTTAGGTTTAAGTATGGGACAATGGGGACGCTGCGTCAATGAGAGAATGCGTGAACATGCCCTTTCCCTGCAGTAAACGACAAAAGGTCACTTATACGTACACTGCAGAGACTGCATGTGTCACCCAGTCGTCAAAGATACCATAATCATTGGCAGGGGGCGCACAAAAGTGCAAAGAGGTGCTGGATTCGCATGCAATAGAAAAAGCTGGCTCGGATCACTGCGTCAGCCAGCCTTCGGTTTATCTTCACAAAAAAATAGATAGATTTTACAGATGCCTGGTGAGCGACACGCAATTGGTTGTTACGGCGTTGGTTGGCTGTGTGGTGTTTTCTTGTTTGAGCCGTTTTTAATAAAACTTAAGTTGATAGTCAGCGCTTGCCCTGTGCTCTACTCTCGCTGTCCTCGTCTTTTTTGCGCGCTGTTCCCAATTTCTTAAGTATAGCTTTCGAACTGAGAATACAAATCACCTACCTGTTAATTGGATTTGACGAATATAAACTAGTAAATAACAAAAAAAATTACACGTAATATGCACCGTATAATTAAGTCTATCGGACATAATGGAAGTGTGATCCGTTCCTTGTTGTCTTTCTTGCCTCTGCGTTCCGTCAGGAAAATGTTGTCGCGCTTTTGTTTTTTTTTCAAATTACTGCAAACGCATGACAAACGAACGTATCAAAATGGATACGTTCGTGTGGGTAATCCCGTCCTCTCTAATCAAGAGGCGCTAATCAATCCCCTGCTTTCCCAAACTGATATCGGAACTACCTTGAATCCTACGACAGCAACTATTTCAGAATTAATGAACATCTAGAATGGCAGGAAATAAATAAATCATGACTATTTTTCTGATGGATGCCGTAGTAGATTAACTGAGAGCGTGAAGTGCACAAAATTTACTATTACAATAACCTGAAATTAAACAATTTGGTCTGCCACTGTTTCGTATCACATCAACCAATAAAAGGTCTAACATTTAGTCAATCTTAGAAGTTTTGTCAAGTCAGTGTTTCAGTAAAAAGTTGTTTCAGAGATGGCTTCGTCCAATAGCAAGTTTCTATCTCGAGTACTAATAATAATCCTCCATCGCCTAGCATTTTCCGACTTTTCCCGCAGGTCTTGTTTCAATTCTGTATGTTGCATGTTAGAAATCGGGAGCTTAGATTAACGAAATTCTTAGATATTATTATTTCTTAAACATCGGCAAATTATCAATACTCGCCGGTAATTAATCATTGAACATTCAAGAATTCGATCCCCGTGACAGTAACATTCCTCTCTATTGAATTTGGGCACTCTTTAAAAAGCATAAGAGAGCGATATTTTTTTATTCTTTAGTGATAATCAGTACGTGAAGTTACGAGACTATCCTTGAGGGTACACTGCCTCATGTACGAAATTGCGTGATTTCAGAGTTCTTTTATTCTTTTATTGGAGGAGTTTTAGATTAGTAAAACGAGCTCCAAGCAAGAGAAAATGTGATAGATCACATAATTCGAAAGCGTGTGTAAACCGTAACTTAAACATCTGTAAATCTATTTTGTCGACGCGGAAAAAAAATTTAACGTAGTGTGTATATCAATGAAAACTTCAAAAGATGCAGTGTTATTTAATCATGCAAACACGTTGTAAAACAATAATTAGTTCATAACATTTTATTTAAAAAAGTGATTGTTTAGGTTATATTATAATGCCAAACATGTTGTATTTTGCAATATGAAGTTTATAGATGGTATTAAAATTATACTTTTATTGTGATTTCTCTTCCCCAGGGAGTTTTGGGCTTATTAAACGTAGTGTGTATATCAATGAAAACTTCAAAAGATGCAGTGTTATTTAATCATGCTAACACGTTGTAAAACAATAATTAGTTCATAACATTTTGTTTAAAAAAGTGATTGTATAGGTTTCATTATAATGCCAAACATGGTGTATTTTGCAATATGAAGTTTATAGATGGTATTAAAATTATACTTTTATTGTGATTTCTCTTCCCCAGAGAGTTTTGGGCTTTTTTGGAGGAGTATGCAAGAATGGAAGATGTGTAAAGCCGACAGCTAACATGACTGGCCCAAGCCTTCCTGAATAAACACGCATTACTGCGGAAAGCATTCAAGGTGGTTCCGAGAAGTGGCCCCAGTGTCTTCTCATAAATATTTGTTTAAAACGTTCTACAAATATGTTGCATTGTATAACTAACAAAATACTAAATTTATGTTTGATATTGGGGAAATAAAATAAAGTAGAAATGGACAACTGCATGTCTAATTAACGCTTCTGACCTGGCTGTTGTTCGAAACATTAAAATGTACGTACCTAGAATGCGTTCCAATATAATGATAGAAGTGGGACATTACTTGATGATTCACAAATTATATCAGTAGTAATCTAAAACAAAGTCCCACTGGCATCGCGAGAGTGCTTTTGTAGTCTAAAATTTGCGACTATACCAACAAAGAGGTGCAGCTCAAAAAAGTATTTACAGCAAAATTTATAAAAGGCCTCGATTCGAACTTTACTCGAACTCCACTGGGAACTCCATTCGAGGGCGGTTTTACGCTTCATAAACCGGCCTCCACTCCAAACGCTCCTCAGCTCCAGGAAATACTCGACACTTTCCTCGAGAATCTCGAGGTAGCTCCGGCGCTGCCTCGAGAAGCTCCTCGACTCGCGTTGCGAGTGTCATGGCGGCCGACAAGTCGTTCGCGGAGTTCGTGCACTTCGTTCTAAGCGCAAAAGAGATCCTCTACGATGACGCAGGCGATAGCCTATCAAGACATGTGTCAAGACGGTGTTTCAGGGATTACGTGAACCCGCTAGAACACTTCACTGAGCTCGAGTTTCTTGTGCGGTACCGCTCCATGAAGGCAACCGTAGCGAGCATTCTGCTGTCTCTGCCGGGAGCGCGAGTGCTCAGGGCCTGCCACCCTCACCAATGCTGCACCTCATCGTTGCTTCGAGCTTTTGTGGTGCCGAGGCGTTTCAAGTTGTTACGGGAACCTTGTGAACATGTCGCAGCCGACGGTGTGCCGGGTTGCGGAGCGAGTCTCTCGGCTCCTTGCACGTACTCTCTTTGGCTGCTCGGTGAAGTTTCGGACTGCGCGGGGAACTTTAATGCTTTCATTCGGGGCTACTGCAAAATGAAATTTCTAGGCGTGAATGGGTGCACTAATAAAAGGACCCAGAGGTTCCGATGTGGAAGTGTTTTCGAAACATAAAGGAATACTTCTCCATCAACGTACAGATAAGTTCACTCCAGTTTTCTTTCTTTTTTTTTTTTTTTTTTGCAGTGCCAGATTTAATCAGTCAAACTGTACGGTGAGATTCGGTATAGTAGGTATAAACTTTGACGTAACGATATGAATGAAAGCTTTATGAAAAATGTGTATTCTGCGACAGTTTGCACGACCGAGCTTGCGGAACTCACATTCATCTGAACGAAAAAAGAGTGTCATTAAACGGTCGCCGGGTCCTGCGAGAGCAGGGAAATAAGTTAAAATAAAACTAACTCCCGATCGGGTTGACAAGCACAATGATAGTAGAGGCCCGAGTGCACCCGCCTTGCAAGAAGAGTCATGACCACAGCACATTTTCTGCGAATGTGGGACGAGACGATCTGTTGCAACAGCGTGTCATCCCAGATGAACCTTTTGATCGTCAGATCCTCAAAATATGAAGGCTTAAAACAAAACTAGATTAGAATTGAAAATGATGAACGAGTGTTTACTTTTTCTTGAGGGTGATGGCATGCACTAGAAATAAACATACAGATGAAAACATGCATTTAATGGCGTTCACTAGGTTGTTTGTACAATTGTTAACTGACAACAGTCCCGGATGTAAACAGTTTTTTTGTGTCTGCTTGTGTTTATGTCATGTACGCCAAAGTGGACGGCGAATGCCCAGTGCTTTGAAACATTTGTTGTTCATCGAGGTTGGTTGGTGTTGGGTCTTGGCATTCGTTGATAAAATAAGACTACGGCTTAAGAGTGCACGCAAATATATAATAATGAATTAAATATACCCCGATACGAAACCATTCGCAGGGCTATAAACTTCAGCAAGCAGCAGAGCGTACCGAAAATACAGCTAGTAGCAAAAGCTCATTTTGTACAGCACAGCACTCGAACAGGACAAATGCCTGCAGCCATCTAAAAGAGACTTTGTGAAGCGTAATATGCGGGGAGGGACATTATCCGCTCACGACAAAAGCTGTGCATCTACAGTTGAAAGACGTTGTCCTATTCAGCATTTTCTATCAAGAACAGTATATCTGATCGTTTATCGGAAATACACTACAGCACAATCCAGCCCCACGCTTTCTATTTAAACAATAATTGCGCTTTATTCTTCCTGTGCAGAGTATCAGTGCTCTGAATATAAGAAGATATCGTTTCACGTGTTCTCTTTTTGTAAGGGAAGCATGTAACAACGACCTATCTGCCGGCTGTGCATTGGTCTAGCGATCGCGTTAGGAAACGCCTTGTGAATGCGGTTCAATCGCCAAATGTAGCTTAGCCCGTTTTCCAGGCTGCAATTAGCGGCGAGATGTTTTAGTGGCGCCCTCCTACGGTTACCTTTCGTGACGTCATTACCTTGCGAGCAACAAGTTAGATGGTGTTTGTAATGAGCATGGAGAAAGCTTGAAATCATTGCGCTCTTAAAGCAACACTACCAACACCGTCAAATTAAAAGTCCTTACATTCCTCTTATTTCCGTCAATGAGAGATCCTTTGCTGACGTCATAGTCAGCATTTGGCCAATCGTGCAAGGCCGACCTCAGCGACGCTTTCGATCGCGCACGTCGCCAATAGACCTTTCATAAATTCAGTGCGATCTAGTGACTCTAATATCTGTCTAAATGTTTGTAGGCTAATGGCGGCTAAAATCAAGTACCTATTCGTCAACGGCAGACGTGCGAAAGTTACGGTGTTCTTCCCGCTATAGTAACTTCTCTTTTTGTTACAATTCAGATGGTGCCGAAAAAGTACCACTTTGTAAAAGGCGCTTAGTTAGTAAAACTTTTTATAAAATTCACCACATTTTATCGTGATAAGCTGTCTGGGGCGTGCCGAAGCCGTGAATTTGAAAGATTGACTTGAGAAACTCATAGTGCACAAAAGCTTCTATACTATGTTTCATACCTAGTGTGCAACGTTGTCAAAGTTTTTGGCGCGAGCATGGGGCTTGATCTCGTTGCTCATTTGCACGCGTTCTCGCGCAAACAAAACCATAGATGAAGCCCCGCGCTCGCGCCAGTAGCTTTGACAGCGTTGCACGCTAGTATTAGCGATGAGCGCGACCAAAAGCGTCGCTGCGGTCAGCGTTCCACGATTGGCCAAACCATCGGCATATGAGCATTGTAAAATTGTCAACTTTGGCGGTGTTAGTTTCGGGTTGCGATGGCACCTAGCTTCCACTGTGCTTTTTAAACACACCACCGAACTCGTCGTCGCACCTGATGGTAAGTAGCCAGGATAACAACTGGTGACGTCACGGCGAGGCAAATCCCAGTCGTGACGTCACGGATGGAAACCATAAGAGGGCGCCACCGAAACATCTCGGCGCTAATAAAAGGAGTATAAGTCTCGTCACGATGACATCGAACAACACCGAACAAACGTCTGGAATGCTGACTCCGCATCGGCGCCTGTCTTTAAATGTTTTCTTCACCAGCCTATAAAACGCCGCCATTAGCATGTACAGACCAGGTGATGATAGTTAGCGAAATGACCAGGCTGAATTTTGGAAAGGGTATATTATTGCCGAAAAATAGTGCCAAGCGCGTCGCTGGGCGAGCGCGTACGTAACCGAATGGTTACCGTGCTTGGCTGTCGTGCGGACGACCTGGGTTCGATTTCAGCGAGCGGAATGTCCTCCTATTTATGCTTTCTACTTGGCTTTCTCGCAAATTCGAGAACTTTCTTGTCTGATCGAGTTACGAATGTTCTAAGCGCCGAACTCTCTTGGGCGAATGTTCCAGAAACCCACGCGGCAGCAAAAGGTGCTCCGCGTGGCAAGCCGGGGTTAGTCCCGCCCGACCACTTAGTCTTGAAGTTACGCCGCCATCGACGCCGGCGACGCTAGCCATTTTCTACTTTGTTTTGGGCACAAGTTCGCCCCATTGAACGTTAAGTTTGCTTCAGTTTCATCGCCTCATCAATTGTCATTCGTGACAAAAGTGCGCCTCTAGCTCTTCCGACTAAAATCGCGGTCGCACTGTCGCAGCAGCTCTGCGACCGTGCTCCAACCAGTTTAAGTCGAACGGCAGCCTTGTCATGGTACCGTGTGCCGTAGCGTCGGTTCTGTTGCTGCATGCCATGTGACCAGAAAAGACAGAGCGGAAACGACGGAAGCGAAGCCACCGTTGACAGACATTTCACACGTCCTCGTTGTGTATTCCAGACAAAAGATAAAGCACCTAGAGAGTTGCGAAATTAAAAGTAGCGCTAAAGACGAAGACAAGTAGAAGACACAGACAGGGAAAGGCGCTGACTCGCAACTGATATTTAATGAAGAATGAAAGGGAGATAAAGCAGGAGTGCAAGGACATATAGGAAATGTAAAAGAAGGCTAACCAAAACGAAAGAAAGCAACAATTATTTTATGAATTCAAAATTAAGAAATAAGAAAAAAGTACGGTAAAATTTAAAAAAAAATACACTAAAAAATTTAAATGAAAAATTGCTCCACTTAAATGAAAGAAAGAGGAAAAAGAGGACTCTGAAAATTAATCTAGTTAAACGAAGTTCTCACACAAAATATTGTAACTAGTGCAATTCCTTCGTTGATAAGGCTACCGACGGTGCACTGATGCATGTATTCCCTTTAGCTGCTATGACTTGTGCCTCATAAATTTCTCTTGTTCTTTGATCACTGAACGTGAAACATTAGGTGCGGGTCGATAGTGCGTAGCCGTGTCCCTTGATCGGTGGCGCCGTCCCAGAGACGTTTGTTTACGCTCTTCCCTATACTTCGTCTCACCCTACGATGGAGTAAAGGCAGAAGCTACGGACCACCATATCCAATCACGAGCCACTTACAAGTTGCGTGGCATTTCGCTTCGATGCGCGTATCGGCACCCGAATCTCGAATCACTAATGGGGAGGGGCGGACGGTAGTTTGGATTGAATAGCACTGAGTGACTCAACGATTTTACATTGCGAAGAAAGCTGTCATACAGGCTCTTTGCAGTGTCGAAGTTATAAAAATGATGCAGCGCTTTTGGACTCGGAAAGTCATTCGTCCATTCCTAACCAATGCTAAGCGTGTCATATTTTAGCTTGCAACGTGATTGGACCTTGCGGCCCGTGGCTTTGGCCTTTAGTCCATCGTAGGATGAGACGAAGTATAGTATGTTCACTGTTGCTTTTATATCTGATCTTGTATATGGGGCTTGTATTTCATTGATGGAGTTACGGGCATCTGCTGCTACAGCGTCGACTAATTCATTTCCTGGGACGCCGCAATGACTTGGTATCCGCTGGAGGCATACTGAATGACCGTTGCGTACTGCGTCCCAGTGCAATCTGAAGATGTCCAATAGTAGTTGCCTGTTTGGGCTCTTCAGGCCTTGGAACTGGAGTGATTGAAGGCATGATCTAGAGTCAGGGATTATTATCCAGGAACGAGGGGGAAATGCCTGAATGTATCTTAACGCCTCGCGAATAGCTACTAGCTCAGCAGCTGTTGAGGGCATCCTATTCAGAGTCCTCTTCTTCCTCTTTCTTTTTCTTTCTTTCATTTATTTGAAGTAGGTTTTAATTTCAATTTTTTAGTGTAAATTGTTTCAAATTTTAATCGTACTGTTTTTATTTCTTAATTTTGAAGTTAAAAATAATTGTTGCTTTTTTCGTTTTTGATAGTCTTCTTTTGTCATTTTGTATATGTCCTTAGACATCTGCTTTATCTTCCTTTTATTCTTCACTAAATATCAGTTGTGAGTCAGCGCCTGTCAGTGTCTGTGTCTTCTACTTGTCCTCGTCTTTAGCGCTACTTTTAATTTCCTAATGTATAACCAACTAGCACGTCAATGATCCTAGTACATCTAGAGAGTATTGTATGAATTATTAAAATTACATACTTCTTGATTAACACAAACTTAACTGCGACAGCAATCGCTATGGTGGCCAAAGCATGTAAAACGAATCTTCGCGATTAGCGCCAATATGTGGAATCCCGGACAAAAGCTCACCGCACTAAAGCTAAGCGAAACAAAATCTCGCCACACTTTTCTGGGATCCCTCCAGAAGCTCACAACCTTAGGAGTGCACCTGAGAAAAGGTTTAACGGAAGAAACGCTGTATTTTATCGCCGATATTAATATGAGCGTCAAATCTTTGTTTCTGCGGATCGTAAAGACCGTTCTGAAATGTCTTGAGCTTACACCTTCGTTTAGTAGTCCTTGTAAAACATAAGTGGAAAGCGAAATTAGCATGCCTTAAAAGGGTCACCCTAAACGCGGAAATAACGACGCCTGCGCAGTTTTATCCATGTTCAACTGACACAATCCACGAGCATAATGTTAATTTTATTTAGGGGACTTGACAAAGGAAACTTGAAATAGACAAGCTCAGCGGCGCACGAAAATATTCGTGCATCGAAAATCCCGGCACCGAAACGACCACGCACCGAAACGACCCCCATAACTATAAGTAATCAACTATTCGAACAATAAATAACTTCTAAATTTTCTGCAAGGTTCATTCCATATCTGTTGAATCTTCCGTCACGTTGGATATTCAGACTCGTTGGATGTTCAGGATCGTCGGACATTTAGGCACATTGGACATTCCGTCTCGATTGGATCTTCCGTTTCGTTGTGCATTCCATCTCGCCTGTAACGTGACCGATTTGACAGTCATGGTCGTTGGACATTCAGGCTATAAGCCCAAGGCAAAGACAACACCAGCACATAGTTCATAGTTGTGTTGTCCGTCTTACATTATTATTCTTTCCTCAATTCTGCCACACAAAAAGACTGTGTGCGATTTGCATTTTCAGCCCGACGAATTTGATCATCATTATTCTCACATCACTGATAGACGTACAGTTCTCATGGCCAAGGCTTAATGGAAATAAAAAAATGCTGTGCCAATTAACAAAAAGTAAGGGCGCAAACGATCTGGTGTACATTGCACATGGTTGACAAAACTCCGAGACTACGGGTAAACGACACAACACTAAAAAGTCTCTAACACCCTCTCACCCTCTCTCCCTTTTGTTCTTTTGTATCGAAGTGCCTATATAACCAGATTTCGGAAAATAAAAATTTCAGATGTGTTAGAGACTTTTTAGTGTTGTGTCGTTTACCCGCAGTCTCGGGGTTTTTTCAACCATGTGCTGTGCCACGTGTTTTCGAATGTACCCCCCCCCCCCCCCCGCCCCAATTTGATCAAGCTGCCGGCAGTTCTGTTAATCCTGTTGTGACACTTACACACGAACCCGAAATTGTTGACGATGACAGAAACCGAATAGACAAGCTCACTGACGTTTTCGAAATATGTTTCAAAATTGCAACAACAAAGTCGCCACTCAATAAATGATAATGTCAAAGAACACCCGAGGATCACATGGTTTTCTACAAGCTTGTGGAGAAGCAGGCGTAGTTTCTCTGAGGAGGGCTGCCACATTCCAGACGTATCTTCTCTGGCTGTCAACCTAAGAGGAAAGTTGGTTCCAGAGGAAAGCTGGCGCCAGAGGCAAGCTATAGGTGTCGAAATACGACTTAGCAATGGCTATCGACCGTCAAAGAATTGGGAGTGTTTTTGGGCTAGGTTGACTCCCTCAAAGGGTGTTCTGGATGCCTCCGTGAACTCTTTCGAAGTGTAACAATCCGAACAATAGCCGTTCCGAATCGGCGACACTTTAAGAAAAAAAGGTGGAATTACAGCTTGAAATCGGTTGATCATTCCAAAACCGATGTACGCTAGCGGAAGATTCGCAGCGGATTTGGCGGAGCGCGCAGCTGACCGTGCAAGTGATGCAAACGACAGCGCCACTCTTTGACCTGCTATCGTAGCGGCCAGCGCTCTAACCACTCATTCACACTGGAAGCGGATCCGCATTCGCAAAGCGGTTGCGAACGCGGTTGTATAAAGATCCAGTACAATTTCGCGCGCACTTGATGTCATCGAGTGCGCGTGCAATTGTACTGGATCATTATACAACCGCGTTCGCAACCGCTTTGCGAACGCGGATCCGCTTTCAAAGTGAATGAGTGGTTACAGTGGATGCCACGCAAGTTCCTAAACTAACCCCTCTACACTCTATTTTACCTTATGGTGTACCGCAGGAAAGGCTATAAGCGCAAGCTCCTTGCTCTAGGGCCACGGTATCTAGGGTACATTTCGGCGGCACAAGCTCTCATGCACTAAGGGCACCTGCCAACGCTATGAGCTCGCGCTTCACACCTTCGCTGCGGTACAACATAAGGGGAAATGAAGTACAGTAACGTTGCCATGAACCATCACCTCCTATAGGTTATTGGCGCGCGCCGGCTTTCTCGGAGGTCATGCCTGAAGGACCCTTGCTCTATACGAGCGCGCGTGCTAGGCGGGGACGTTAAAAGTCCTAAGCGCGCTCTCGCTTCGGATATGTTAAATTCAATCGGAGTATAGGCAGTATTCACTGGACGCCATATTTGTGGGTGTTGTTAGAGCGCATGTTCAGAACGAGCTCGCACTACTATGCTGCCGAGACAGGCAATCTTGATGGTGCGGAATGCACGCTGCAAAAGAACTGTGGAAGCTCGCCATCAGCACGCGCTCAGCATTCGCGCACACAGCTATGGCCGCCAGTGAATACTCTCTATAGGAAGTATTCACTGGCGTCCGTAGCTGTGTGCGCGACTGCTGAGCGCGTGCAGATGGCGAGCTTCCACGGTTCTTTTGCAGCGTGCATTCCGCACCATCAAGATTGCCGGTCTTAGCAACCTATTAATATGGGCCCCCTCTGAGCATGCGCTCTAGACAGCACCCACAGATATGGCGTGCAGTGAATACTCCTTATAGTCGCGTTTTTCATACGTTAGCCGCTTATCTTCATTATCACAAAATTCTCAAACAATTCACTCGTCGTAGTACCTTTTACAGCGGAGCTGTTAAGGGCTAGGTACCCCAGGATAGTGTCCGTTATGTCGACACAAACCTACCTGGACAGCTACCGCCATCTATAAGCGACGGCGGCAAGCACAGAACCAGTATAGTTTCCGCCGTCGCTCGTAGATGGCGGCAACCCTTCACACTATAATAGAAGAATAGATAGTTGGGCGCGTGGGTGGAAATTCATCGCAGGAAACAGCGCGAAAAACAGACGACGACGAAGAAGAAGATTGAGCACAGCTCCGCTGGTTTTCCTTCTTCACAAGAGTGGAAAAGCTGAACGTTTTTTCCTTTCGTTTTTTGTACGTTGCATAGAAAAGAGCATTTTCAAACGCGTTAAAGGGATTGATCAAGATTGATTGGGGAATCATTTGAGTCACGGGACCTCTCTGGGGGATATAAAACACTTATTTATACAAGTAATCTTTCAGACGATTTATTGGCCAGATGCCGAAATTAAAATTTATGAGTAGAATGGTATAAATGTTCAAACCCTACTTCTTTACCCGTCTTTATAAATTAATGTTCTTGACTGAATGTATCATTCAAACACGAGTTTCAATATTTTATCTCGTCAAAGCGAGGAAAGCAATCTTTTTCTAGAAGAAGACGAAATTCACTACCATTCGAGCCACTCTAAAATCCATCAAAATTCTAGCATGCGCAGCTTGTGTTACGCCCGAAAACACGCCCAGCGAGCCGCCTTATTCGAGCTCCTAAGCAACAAGCACAGTAAGACTATTTCTCACTACACGCAAGCCACATTTTATTTGGAAGAAGCACTGGAAACGATCCTGCACCGGATTCGTCGGTACTCGCTAAGACTTGAAAAGCTGCGACCTCACGTCACCCAGCCAGAGCTGTGGCTCGACATCGTGCCGCACAGCAACACCGTCGTCGCCAACAAGAGATATCTTTGCGAATTCGAAGGCCTCGTGGTGTTTGGCCAACATTGCGGACGCTGCGTGGATATGGAATTTATTGACGTCCTGCGGCAAGCGTTCCATCTCCTGCAAATTCCAAGTCTGGAAGTACCTCTGAGCGGCGTTCAGGAAAAGTCCTGCAAAACTCTTCTCGTTTCCGGACCAGACGCAGTTGGCAAGTGCAGCTTTGCCCGCGCCTTCTGCACTAGAACCTGGCTTTCGACTGCATGTTACATCTACGTACCGGAATTCCTCCAGAAGCCGCAAGACCGACTCCTACTCGCAATGGCCACCCTGTTCTCAGCAGTGGATACCCGATGTCCTACCGCTATAATCCTCGACAGACTGGAAGCCCTTTGTCAGCCCAGCTATGAATCGGCCTTCCGCGTGTTCCAGAATTGCATCAAGAAAATTATCGAATCAAAATGTTGCTGCCAACAGGTCATCGGAATCACGAACACCCCCTGGCTGCTCAGTCCTCAAATGCAGTCTTTGTTCCAGAGGCGGGTTTACGTGCCACTGCCGGATGAAGAGATCCGGGCGCTCATAACGAGGCATCTGCTCAGTGGAAACGATGGCTACGTGTCCGACTTGTCCCTGCAGGAAGTTGCGGACGCTACAGTCGGATTTACAAGCTCTCAGCTGGCGATGTGTCTTCGAAGTCCCTTCTGGCACATAAACTGCAGGCAGAAACTGAACGAACGCTTCGTGGAACTGCTCAGCACATCCGGTGTGGGATCGACAAAATGCTTGTGCCTGGGCAATCAATCGGAAGAGGAATATAGCTTGGGTAGCGAAGCACCGTTTGCGCCGCACTCTTCTCCATTGTTACCTATAGACGATGATCTGATGGCAGCGATTGAAGCCATGACGAGGGTTCGCGCCAAAAATCCGAGAGAACGGCCGCCAGAGTCGAAGAAATGGAAAAGCCCCTCAAGATGCTCTCTGCCTCTGTGTGCTATGTCGTAGTTTTCATTAAGCCTGTGGCTACTGAAGAAAACGTGCTACATATTTTGAACTACACATGAACTATGTTGGCGATCCATAATATGTCGTTGCTGTTCTTTGAAATATTTTAATTACTTGCTGATAAACTAATAAAACAATCAAAACGTTTCTACATAGCATTTGAAAATGTCGGGATTGTCATGAAGCCTAAGATATACCAAGTGTTTTCATTCAAACAATGCTGCCCCAAATATAAAACAACAGAAATAGCAAGGCGACTACATGGGTCAACGTCTTAACGCGATAGCGTTTAGGGGCTCGTGTTCCTGAAAAGCCGGCGTCGGTGTCAGAGGGAAAAATCCCGGCATGTCCCTGGTGATGTCCCCGCGTCAGCCTCGTGACGTCACACGTGAGTTCGCGTGTGACGTCCGCTAAAGTTGGCGGGAAACGTTTCTGCAAAATTTGGCGGGAAAATGTCTTGCGAAATTAGCGGGTCGATAGAATCATGACGTCACAGCGAAATTCGACGTCACACATGGCGCCACGCGTGTGACGTCACGCCACGTGACCTCGCGCGGGTATTTCAAACAACCCACAGTGCTCACGTGTGATGTCACGTGACACGGGACTATACCGACTAGACCACGCACGCGCGCTTACACGGATTGGAAACGAGCGCGTGTTTGTATGAAAAGGCTTGGCGAACGGGTTCCAATAGCGCTATACCGTTCCACTTTTAAGCAAAAGCGTTACTATACTCCGTTTCACCTGATGTTGTACCGCAGAGAAAGCTAGAAGAGCGTGCTCATAGCGTTGGGAGCTGCTCTTAACGCACGAGACCTTGTGCCTCCGAGATGTGCCCTAGAGCAAGGAGCCCGCGCTTGTAGCCTTTCCTGCGGTACATCATAATGTCTATCCTGTCTCCCTTGTCTCTCCTTTCTTGTCGTATTTGCGCTGTTAATTCAACAATAATATCATAAGGTGAAACAGAGTATAGAACAGCTCAGTTGGGAAACTGCCACAGTGCCTGCTTTGAAAAAGGGGCACCGATCTGTACTCGAGAACCGAACTAACGGCGATCGCATCGCCGCCATTTCTACCGCTGCGGCATCTCGGGGAACTGCATGGCTGCTTGTATTCGGCAGTATTGCATTGGATAGCGACCACAGTGACTGTGCTATTGTGGCTTTAATGTGCAATTCTAGCGCCGATGCGCATACATTGAAACGGAGGGCTGTAAACCCCTGTTTCCCAAGCGGACGGGCCGCGATTATTTACCGAAGTGAGGACGCACCCAGGTCGGGAAGCACTACCTGAAGTCACCGGTGATACATGGCTGCATAAAAAAAAATATATTCATGCGGCAAAACCCTTTAAACTAAAATTTAATGCACACATCACGCTCCTTTAATTATTTACTAATCGCCAATAAACGTTCCTTCAAAAAGAGGTTTTCTTCCTTTGTTTTGACGCAAAAAAATATGCTTTCAAACACCTCATAATTAATCCAGTAAAAAAAAAATATATATATATATATATATATGATGATGACACCGTGTCTCTAAAAGCTCATAAACAAAGAATACTACTACATGTACACGGGGCGAGACAAACAGTGGGAGGATTTCTGGAGCACAAACGAGCACGTACCACGTGACACTAAGCGTCGTACCGCGTTCCGCGCGGCGGCGTGTGTTTCCAGAACACCTCCGATTGGATACATTTCGTTTCTTGTGCATTAATAAGACAGGTAGGAAACGCCAGAAAGCCAAGGTGGAACTGCTGCCACCATCCATGCGACAGGCGGTAACGGTGCTCATCCAAAAGAAAAACTCAAAGGGTACCCCGAAGGTCGACCATTTCCGGCCCATCAGTCTGCTAACAAGCGACTATAAAATCCTAGCCAAGATTCTGGCAAAGCGGCTGGAGTGGGGTCTACGGGACGTCGTCGGAGAGCATCAGGCCTACGGCATCAAGAGACGGACCATCAGCACCAACCTGCACGCGATGCGAATCGTGTGCGAGGCAGCGCAGGTGTTGAAGGTTCCAGTGGCAGTGCTTCAGGTAGATCTGAGCAAAGCCTTCGACCGGGTTCGCCATTCGTTCCTCTTCCGGCTCATGGAGGAGTGTGGGGTCGGGGTGCGACTGCTACGATATGTGCAGCTGTGCTACCGTGACATCACGACGCGGCTCCTGGTCAACGGCAACAGGACGGCTCCCATTGCAGTTACCCGATCCGTGCGACAAGGCTGCCCGATGTCGCCAATTCTGTTCGCATTGTACCTGGAACCGTTGTGCAGGGCCATTATCGGTGACGCGAGCATTCGTGGGCTGTCCCTAGCGTCGGGTACGCTTAAAGTGCTCGCCTACGCAGATGACGTCACGGTGTTGTGCTCGTCAAGGATGCAAGTGTGCGCTGTAACCCAACACATCGCAGACTTCTGCAGTGTCTCGGGTGCGGCGATGAACACAGACAAATCTATCGGAGCCTGGCTTGGAGACTGGGACTTGAAACCGGAGCAGTTCCTCGGTGTCACCTGGACGACGAGCGTTTCGAATTACCTAGGGCTCAGTTTGACCACAGAGAAACTGAGTGGCCGATGCGGTGGTTTGGACATTAATCGCCTCAGAAGTAAGGTGCTTGACTGGCATGCTAGGGAACTCTCTTTGTTCAATCGCGCATTTATTTGTAACTCTGTTTTTTTCCCGACCGTTTGGTACGCGGCACAAGTGTTGCCGTGCTCCCAAAGTGACGTGGCGAAGGTGCATCGATTTTTCGCAACGTTTATCTGGGACTCGGGTTTTGAACGTATGAGGCGTGACAACCTATTTGTAAGCAAGAAGAAAGGAGGGTTGGGCCTTGTAAACGTAGAACTTAAGCTGAAAGTACAGCGTTTCCTATTTTTCCGCGATCAAGGCAATCCTCTCGTGATTTCTGCGTTTAAGGAGCTGGGAGGAAGCGTTTTGGGGCCGCGGCTCAAGGGGGACACTGGAGACTTCCGAGCACGTGCTCTGAAGTTTTACCAGGAAACAGCAGCAGCGAAGGAATTTTTCCGAGCCCGCTTTTCCGACGAGTACCTGCAGAAATTTAAAAAGAAATCTCTATACTGGGACACAGTTGATTTGCTCATACCGCACCCACTCTATCGCAGCTTTCCGGGAAGTGTGGATAAATCGGATGTATATCGTCGCTTACGTAGCTACCCTGTCAGAACGGCAGTCAAGAATTTTTTCCTACGCTTCCATTTCGAAGTACTGCCGGTCAAGACGTGGCTGGTTAAAAAAGGTTCCTTTGAACCGTGGTCAACAAATTGTGCGTTGTGTCCGTTTCCCGAAACACTTGAGCATGTGTTTTTGTACTGTACGAATGCGGAGCTTTTTTGGGCAGAGCTTCGAGCAGTGCTGCAGATAGATCTTTACGTAGAGTTGAAGAGCGCGAAATTTCTGCTTTTCGGCGACAGTGCACAGAGTAGGGCATGGGAGCTGCTGGCACTCCTCGGTCTATATGCGCTGTGGCGGTCGAGGACGGATCACTTGGAGGTCCGAGAGGGATCCAAGCCCGCCTGGCAACACTTCTGCGACGGCTTTCTGTACGTGAGCAGCCTTCTTGAGGCGACGGAACAACAAGGGCTTGAATGTTGGTCGCTATTTGGAACGCGTATGCATAACCGCGCTCTAAAGGCTGAGTGGTAAACAAGGATTCCCGGGCCGCTGCGCGAGTGGCTGCTTGGGGTGCACGTGACGCTACAGAGAAATAATTGAGCGAGATACATTTTGAATTTGTGTGTGAATCGCGGTCCTCACCTGTCAAACAGTGCTCACTGACATGATAAGTGTATGGCAACCAATGTGATCTTTTTAAAACTTTGTAAATAGACATACTTTTAATAAAAAAAAAAAAAAAAAAAGGTGGAGTGGTGTAGTGGTTAGCACACCCGACCGGACATTGGGAGGCCCAGAGTTCAAATCCTGGCTCCGCCAATTTTTGACTTTCGGCGGGTTCCTGAAAACTTGGATTCTTTAATTCATTGGATTAAGTACGGTTCATTCATCTGCACATATTCGTTCATATCCTCCTCGGAGACCACGTACGATGACGTGAAGTGCCCGTGTTGTATATTCAATAACGTGGCTCTTGATTCTCGCAGATGATGATGACACCGTGTCTCTAAAAGCTCATAAACAAAGAATACTACTACATGTACACGGGGCGAGACAAACAGTGGGAGGATTTCTGGAGCACAAACGAGCACGTACCACGTGACACTAAGCGTCGTACCGCGTTCCACGCGGCGGCGTGTGTTTCCAGAACACCTCCGATTGGATACATTTCGTTTCTTGTGCATTAATAAGACAGGTAGGAAACGCCAGAAAGCCAAGGTGGAGTGGTGTAGTGGTTAGCACACCCGACCGGACATTGGGAGGCCCAGTGTTCAAATCCTGGCTCCGCCAATTTTTGGCTTTCGGCGGGTTCCTGAAAACTTCTTTAATTCATTGGATTAAGTACGGTTCATTCATCTGCACATATTCGTTCATATATATATTATATATATATATATATATATATATATATATATATATATATATATATATATATATATATATATATATATATATATATATATATATATATATATATATATATAGGGTGTTTCAGAGAACGAAGACCAAATCGCTCCTGCAAAAACTACTCATCGCAACGAAAAAAGTCTTGTGGCGTTTTGGTCCTGGACCAGGGGCCCATTTAGGAAAATTATTAAAGTTCGGGATGATTAAGTTGTTAATTATTTTTGCGTAATTAACTTTTTTAATATTGTGTTTAAGGGCATGGTTTAAATAAGAAAATTTCTCAGCGTCATCGAAAAACACGAAATCAACAAATTGCAGAGCGATAGAAGGCACGCGATGCGTTTTACGGCTTTCTGAAAAACCGCACGAAATCGACGGGTTTTTAAGGTTCGGTTTGTTATCGGAGCGCATCTCAGCCCCGACGGCACCGCGCCCCGTGGAGAGATAGTGCAACCAACCTCTGCTGCGCTGTCAACGCGGGACGTAGTAGAGTCTATACATATACACTCCGTGCGGGAACTATAGGGGGCGCTTTGAAAAACGCGCGCAGCGCCGCTAGCGGAGGAGCTGGCGTTCGACTGCGAGGCGCGTTCAGCAGCCTGCGGCGCCTTTTCGCATGCCAAGCTGTGGCGGCGGAAGCGCGCACGGACGAAACTTTTGCTTTTTGAGCCGACAAGTTGAGGGTGAGGTTGCATGAGTGCTGGGGCAGAAGGGCATTTAGCTGTTCTCCACTTCTTATATATTGATTTTGAGTCGTTATTAGGGGTAATTTCTCTAGTTGCGGCCGAAAAAGGAGTTGGAGCAATTTTCCAAAAAACAAGACGGCCGCCACCATAATTGCTCTGAGTGGGAAATTTATTTCGCTCGTCGCTGTAAACCTAGGACTGCTGGAACGATGATATTTGGAGGCGAGTGAGATGTTCACTAAGTTTGTGCACGAAGAGTGCCAAGTTTCTTTAAAACAGCAGGTGTGAAAGTTATGGTTCTAACGAATAAAGAAATAAAGCTGTATTTTTGGGTCCAATATTGGACCCAAAAATGTTCTGTTATAACCGGGCTGTGCGAAGTGCAGATTTGGACTCACAGGTGCTCGGACTTGACAGTAACATGACACAGCACTTATTATACAAAAAAAAAAAGGTGGCATAGGGAAACCAGGTGAAAATTTGGTTTGAGCGGCGTAACTCCATGGAACCGGTTTTGACCATGAAAAGGCTGTCAAGAGAATACCACTGGTCGGGGGAGGTGGAGACTTTAGAGGTAGGAAGGGGCTAGTGCACAGTACTTCCAATTGAAACAACTTTACGAAAGGCGGTTCCAAAGCCGAGAAAACAAAGTTGTCGGCCAACACACGGTTTGACTGGCTTTGACCGTCAAAGGCTGTCAGATAATACCACTCATCATGGGAGATGCACAATTTACAGGTAGGAAGGGACCAGTGGACGGTACTTCCAGTTTGAACCACTTTGAGATTGGTGGCTCTAAAGCCGAGAAAAAAATTGTCTACAGAACTCGGGGTGTCAGCGTTTCCAAATCCAAAAGGAGGCTGATCAAGAAAGAAAGCACACCACATAAACTTCCATACCCAAACGTCGATTCTCCAGTGATCCCGAGTTTCATTGTTGTTTTCTTTAGATTTATATTTGTCACTTTTTACCGTTCGAATCTTTCTTCATGAAGTACAGATTGCGTGCCATACTTGTCCGGAAATATGATCGACACGTACGATGGGGACGAAACTTCTTTGGAGGGCATTCCTCCAACGAAATTGGCACTGCATACCCGCGAGTATGGGATGGCATTTCAGTTCGTCCCATCGGCGCTGACACATGTAGGTGTTACTGGTACGGAAACAAACGCAGAGCGCAAAGCAGCAGTGTAGAATATGTCAGCCTTGCCGACACAGTGGCAGACATGATCGGGAGCCCAAATTTCTCGCGTCGTACGGCACGGCTCCATCGTTGTCGCTGTCCACAAAACATCGCCGAGGTGAAAAACTGTGAAACTTTGTCTGCACGAAATACGACGCATAACTATTGAAGCACTTAATGACGCAGCACAGGCAGCACTTCATGCTGTGAACCCAGCGCAACCGCACCACTCCGACTTCAAAGCGTACCAACGTACGTGGCGTGGTTTCGGTTTCGTTTTCTCTGGGGTTCTCACTGCCTACCTTCGGTACCTGCCGCGCGGCGGCGCGCCAGTCGCGTCGCACGGAGTGTATATATATATATAGGTTTTTTTTTATTCTTACACATTTGTTTAAAGAAAACCGTGAAAGCTACACTAATGCGGTTTGTGCAGGCGGGTTATATGGCCAGGCGGACATTATGTGGGGGGCTAATCTTTGCAATGAGTCGGCTAATTAATTAAAATTCGTTAATTAACTTTTTAATTACTGAAAATAAACATATGGTTTCAATTAGAAACTTGCTGAGCATAATTGAAAACCCCTAAATCTACTATTTTTAGCAGGATATAACGCCGAGGCTGCATTTTACGGCGTTCTGTAAAAACGCTCCATTTGGATGAGTTTCTTGATTTCGGTTTCTTATCGGAGCGCATCTACGCGCCCGCGATTCTGCTCCCCGGTGGTCGCGGCGCGAAGTCACCTCCTCGCCTCCTTCGTAGAATGGAGGGAAGTAAGGCGCACGTGTGTTGCGCGTCTCAGCCAATGGGGAGCAGGGCCGCGGGCGCGGTGATGCGCTCCGATAAGAAACCGAAATATAGAAACGCGTCCAAATGGAACGCTTTTACAGAACGGCGTAAAATGCTTCCCCGGCGTTATGTCCTTCCAAAAATAGATGATTTAGTGGTTTTCAATGATGCTCTACAAGTTTCTAATTGAAACTATATGTCTATTTACACTAATTAAAAAGTTAATTAACGAATTTTAATTATATAACCGACTTATCGCAAAGATTATACTTCGTTTCACCTGATGTGCGAGCGAAGGTAAAGCTGGAAGCGCGAGCACGGAAGCTCCGTGCGTTCAGGTTTTGCTCAAGCGCGCAAGCTGGGTAGAAACGCACAAAGTGATGGTCTCGCGCTTCTAGCTTTGGCTTCGCTCGCAAATAAATTGAAACGAAGTATAGTCACCCACATAATGTCCGCCTGGTCGTATAACCCACCTGCACAAACAGCATTAGTGTAGCTTTCACGGACTCTTTTAAACAAATGTGTAAGAATAAAAAAAAAAACACCCTGTATATATATATATATATATTAAGCCGTCATCTTGGTACCTCGAGCCTGCTGTTTTTGGTACTCTGGGAATATTCAGTGGCTGTAGCAGTAGCCATATAAAGCAAATTTCATATTTCAACTTGTCGCTAGAAGGTGCCTGTTAGAGTATTTAGCTCGGTCTCCGTGGACGCCAGCGGCCCAGGTTTCAAATGTGAGTTCCCCAACTGAGTGTTTTAGTTGCTTAAAGGTGACTCTTAAATGATAATGCAACGGTATTTGTACTTTGCGCAAATGCCGCTTAGAAAGGATCCCTGGCGTTAATGACCTCTGAAGCACCCATTCGTTTTTCAGCAACGCAATGGACGTCGCAGAAAAAATCAGAGAAAAACGAGCAGCGTTCACCCCCTCAACTCGCAGCCAGAACAAGCGGCCAAGTGATCTGGAGCCGATTATATGGCGTCAATGCTGACCATGGCCACTTGCTGGGGTTGGCAAGGATCAGGACATGCGCTGAGTTCCAGACATTGTTATGGTTCGGCCATTGTGGTCATTGCAGCAATTGGACACGGGCCACTACCCGAATGCTTCTCGAGCTATTGATTATCACTAGCCCAAATGGAGTGCCCACGCACTACTCGGGTCCTGTCTATGAGCAACATTAAAGTATCGCAACTGGGCGATGCTGCGACCGCCCAGCTACGTCATCAAGTTTTACGCAGGAGAGATGGAATGAAAGCGCTTGATTTTGTCCTTGAAATCACACCGCAACAAAGAAGTTTCTTGGCCAGTGGCTTTGTGTGCGAGTATCCTTCAGTCCTTCTAGTGCCAGTAAGCTTGTATTAAGTGAAAAAAAAAACACATTCCAATGGAATATCGTTGCACTGCCCCTTTAAGCGTCCTCAACGTTTTATGTTATTAAGTGTCATGGGACATGTCTTTTTGTGGGGCATGTCGCCTCGAGTACCTCAAGTTTGAGGGGTAAAGATAGTTTGCGTGACCTGCGTAAGCTACAAGCATGACATCATCCGGGGCCGTATCCGGGGAACATAAAAAATGGCGGATGCAAACAATGCCCTATCGTTTTCTTTTTTTCATTCTTAGTCGTCCGCACCCAAAAAAGATTTCGTCGATCGAAAAAAAAAATGCAGCCTA
This sequence comes from Ixodes scapularis, assembly GCF_016920785.2. NCBI lineage: Eukaryota > Metazoa > Arthropoda > Arachnida > Ixodida > Ixodidae > Ixodes > Ixodes scapularis. The sequence goes on from NW_024609846.1 coordinate 13,334,915, forward strand.
AACATTACGTCAGCCACATAGTTATCGCCAGTGGCGCTTTAAAGTTATATAACATAAAGTGCCTTCATACACACGCGCGCTTTTGCTTGAGTGGTGACATCTCAGCCATCTTTCCGCCCAATCGTTTTTTTTTTTTTTTATGCATCTTGAAGCGCGCGCAATCTGCTGCCACTCAGCTCGAGAGCGTAGCTTTGGCTAAAGCATAGACGCCATTTTTCCGCCCAAGTCACGCACCAAGTGCGCGAGAGCGTCACGCGCTGGCACATTCAGGGCAACAATGAATGTCTTCACCATTAGGCAGACAGACATGTAAGCACCCTAGGATAACAATAAAAAGGGTATGTTCCGGCTCAGGAATGTCTCCTAAACGTAGCTAAAGAAGTATAACCAAAAATAATTACCCTGCTTATTTTACGGAACTTTCTTTTTTTATCTTTTGGCAATGCACGCTCGCGCTCGCATCTAATGTACTAGGGGCGCGAGCATGAACCGATTTTGGATTGCACTAAAGTCACGATTGCACTTGCAAACGCCTGGAAACACCACGACCTACAGTAATCCTGACCTGCCCACAGAATGGCTTGATATGGGAGACGCTGTCGCCGATGAAGTGCCTCGCTTTGTCGTTGGGAGCGCCCAGCAAAGGCTTTTCCCATCCGATATAAACTATAAATTAAATAACAGTTTAAAAAATGCACTGGCTAGGTGGCGCATGCCGCCACCCAATTAAAAGGGTTCAGCTTCATCCATCTATCCACCCATGCGCGACCCAAGCTTGGTTCATGAACCGCCTGTCTAGCGCATTCGGTTCGTACAGCGGGCGGTTTTTTGATATCCGATAAGCTGGAACTCAAGCCACTAAGCGTGCGCTTTAGCCCACTTGGCCACCAATCCCCTGGGTTGCAGGGTCACTGAAGCGGAGCTCACACAGCTTAATTCTTCTTTTTCTATAGACAAGGCCTCCAACATTTCTCTTGCAAACTGGTTCTTATGGTGCCCTTGATGCGTGCTTGCTCAAGCTTGGCTTTGCCTTCGCAAGTTCGTCAATTGGCAGCGAGGTGTCGTAATCCCGCGAGCTTTTTAAAGATGACTACATGTTCACGTGCACGGTAGTTTATGAAGCGTCCGGTCTGTCCAATATTGCAGCGTCCACATGTCAACGGTATGTTGAAAACGAATTTCCTTTGGCACGGATCGTAGTTTGTTTTGTGCCTGGTGTCACACTGATATTTCTTGTCGGTTTGTGTGTGATCATTATTGCGGCATAAGGAATAGGCCTTATTGGATGCCGAGCACACAAGCTCAACGTTCTGCCGGATCGCTATGTTTAGGATAAAGAAAAGAAAAACGCAGACCCTATTGAAAAAGATTTTTTACCGGAACTTCATTTCCAGTGAAAAATTATTTTGCTGCGTTATGGGACTCTTTTCAATTCCAGTAAAGAGTTCTGGTAAATCCAATTCCTGGATTCACCAGGAATTACCGGAAGTTACCGGATTGGCCGCAATTCACCCAAAACCTACCGTGTTTTTTCTTTTTTTTTCGGAAATTAACGGAAGGCATTTAGGAAGAAGCCTGTGAACCGCGTGTGGAGTATGTTTACCAAATGCTGGACGATTTGGTACCAATTAAAACGGTTGGTCTATATAGACCTGAAAGTTAAATGTATTTATTTCACAAAGACGATGCCAGTAAAACGATTTGCACAGCTGTAGAAAAAAACAATCAGACCAGAGAAGAACGACCGAGTTCTTCGTCGAAAAAAAGATGTTTCAAAGTACTCACAATGCCGCTGGTTATGTTTCTAGATGTACGGTAGCTCAACTAATAAAACACAGCAAGTGCACCACGCGGACACACACACTGTCAGTAGTCCATTAGCAAAAATTACGAACGCGCCACCATCATCCGCCGCCTTTGAGAAATCATGGCCACAGTCACGCTGTCGTCCCTGATGCTGCCGCCGCGGGTGCACCACGCGGACACATATACACTGTCAGTAGCACGCTTAACGAAAACCACGAACGCGCGGAATGAACATCCGAAGCCGTTGAGAAATTATGGGCAAAGTCACTCTGCCGGGCCTGATGTCGACACGGCGTCTCCAGCGTCTTTTTCGTTCGCTGGATGCTTCGGAAGCCGGACGGACGAAGAAGCGCGAAAAACAGGTCACTGAATGATTTGTTTTTGTCCGCACACCCAGTTACTCTAGAAGAGACAGGTCGCACACATGAAACAGGAAGCCGACACTGAGCGTCCGTTCGTTGCCGTTGCTCTTTGACGGACAAAGAAACCGGTTTTCTTCAAAAGAGACAGCAAAACGTCCCCCTCACATTCTCCTCACGCACCCGTTGCGAGGGAGAGAGATGCGAGGGGAAACCAGTGAGAGCCGGTGAAAATTCCAGCAAAGCCTGGTCGCCTAGTAAAGGAAAGTGGCTGCCGGTGAAATTCCAGCGAAATCTGGTAGCCGAGAGTAGCTGCCGGCAAACCTTCCAGCAAAGACTGGTAAAGTACGGCGGCTTCGGGTGAAAACGAATGAAACCTGACGAGTTTTCGCCGGATGTCACTAAAAGTTGTTGCCGGATGTCACTGGAATTTTTTGCCGGATTTTTCAAGAGGAGAGGGAAAGTGACACGAGTAGCCGCAAAAAAGATATATCTTTAAAGGTAAAGTCTCTAATGAATGCAAAAAGCAGATCGAGGTCGCGAGCTTGCGGTGCCGCTGAGAAGAAACGAACAGTGATCGCTACAAGCAAAACGGGAAAAAAATGTTCCTCCGCGGAGTGCCATGAGAGCGCCGTGACCGACTCATGTCAGCGTCTGGCAGAAAGAATTCACGCGACAAGCTCCGAATGTGCGCTCAGGATCTTGATTATTTAAACTAGTTTCAATTGTACCACTTTTAAGATGTGTTCTTTCTTATCACTATTTAAGCTTGGTCGTCAGCAGCCCAGCCTCCCCACGAATGGTAGGCTCCGAAATTCACTGATCCGAGAAATCTGTATTTAAATTGTTGACTTGTTCTTCAAACTCACCTGTAACCTTTTGTATAAATTCCTATCTTTGACGAACTCCTGTCACAATGCTTTATCTTCACAGACTTCCTACATTTTTTGACATCTTGCTTGCCCTTGTTTGAAATCGGCAACGTCCTATCTTTCTCTACTCTCGTTCCGGCAATTCTGTATATTTAAAACTCTGTAAAAAATGTAAAAAAAATATTCCAAAGCATTTTGGAAGGGCCTGAAAAGTAGAAGAAAAATTACGGTGGCCTTCATTTTTAACTGATTTTCCAATTATTTCAAAATCGGTAACCTGTCTACATTTCAGCGTATTTTTTAAAAAGGTTATAGTTTTCAATCTCAATGACAATTTATTCGAATATCGCGTCCAAATAATTAAAAAAATTGAGTTTCCAGTTTTTTTTTAGATCCGGATTTATAAAGCTCTGAATTGCTCCTCTGAATCGGTTCATAATGGGTAATGCATGTTTACCTTACCTCCTTTTATTTTATGTAGAGTCTCTGCACAAAAAAAAAAAAAAATAAATAAACCTAAGACGACAACAGTTTTTTTTAACAAATATCAAAAAGGACGG